>NC_132783.1:70155656-70208156 GCF_048418805.1 Vulpes vulpes | reverse complement strand
AGAGTAATGTAAATTAATCAAGCTGAGCAAATGGGAGAAAAAAAAGAATTATGCAAAAACAAGAATAGACTTAGGGAACTCAGTGACTCCATCAAGTATATTTAGGTATTGCATTATAGGGATCCCAGAAAAAAGCAGAGAGAAAGGGAGGCAGAAAATGTATTTGAAGACATAGTAGCTGAAAATTTCCATAATCTGGGAAGGAAACAGAAACCAAGATCCAGGAGGCACAGAGTTCCCCCAAAAAAATCTACCCAAGGAGGCCCACACCAAGACATATAGTAATTAAAATGGCAAAAAGTAGTGATAAAGAAAAAAAAATTAAAGCAGTAAAAGAAAACAGTCACATACCAGGGAAACTCCATAAGGCTAACAGTGGATTTTTCAGCAGAAACTTTGTAGGTCAGAGAGAATGGCATGATATATTCAAAGTGATGAAAGGGAAAAATCTGTAGCCAAGAATATTTTATCCAGCAAGGCTATCATTCAGAATAGAAGAAGAGGTAAAGAGTTTGGACAAATGAAAACTAAAGTAGTTCATGACCACTAAACCAGACCCACAAGAAATGTTTAAGGGAACTCTATGAGTGGAAAGGAAAGACCATAAATGACAATATGAAAAATAAGTATATCTGTAAAAATCAGTCAAAAGATTCACAAAATGAAAGGATGTGAAATATGACAACATATACCTAAAATGTGGGGAGAAGAGGAATAAAGAATGGGTTTGAATTTACATGATCATCAACTTAATATAGACTGAGATATGTAGATGTTGTATACTAACCTAATGACAACCGCAAATCAAAAACTAATGATAGATACGCAAAGAATAAAGAAAAAGGAATCTCAAGTATACTACTAAAGAAAACCAACGAACCATGAAAGAGTGCAAGAAAGGATCAGAGAAAAATTATAGAAGCAACTACAAAACAAGTAAATAAGTGGCAATAAATACATATCTATCAATAATTACTTTGAATGTAAATGGACCAAACACTCCAATCAAAAGACATGGGGTGAATGAATAGATTTAAAAAACCAAAACTCATATATACTGTGTACAAGACACTCATTTCAGGCCAAAAGACACCTACAAATTGAAAGTGAGAAGATGGACAAACATTTATCATGTAAATGGAGGTCAAAAGAAAGCCAAGATAGGAAAACTTATATCAGATGAAACAGACTTAAAAAAAAAAAAAAAACTGTAACAAGACAAAGAAGGATACCATATAATAACAAAGGGAACAATCCAACAAGAAACTATAACAACTGTAAATATTTATGCACCCAACATAGGAGCAACCAAATACATAAAACAGCTAATGAACATAAAGGAATCAATATATAATAATACAATAATAGCAGGGATTTTAACATCCCACTTACATCAATGTGCAGATTATCCAAATAGAAAATCAACAAGGAAAGAGTGGCTTTGAAACACAGTGGACAAGATGGATTTAACAGATATATTCAGAGTAGTCCATCCTAACACAGCAGAATACATATTCTTTTCAAGTGCACATGGGCCATTCTCCATAATACATTACATAATAGGTCACGTAACAAGCCTCAACAAATTCAAAGAATTTGCATCTTTTCTGATCATAACCCTATGAAACTAGAAATCAACCCCAAGAAAAAAATCTGGAAAGACCACAAGTACGTGGGGTTTAAATAATATAATATTAAGTAATTACTGAGTCACCAAGAAATTAAAAAGTACATGTAAACAAGCAAAAATGAAAACACAATGGTCCGAAACATCTGGGATGCAGGAAAAGCAGTTCTAAGAGGGAAGTTTATAGAAATACAGGCCTACCTCAAAAAGCAAGAAAAAATCTCAATCAATCTTGCTTTACACTTAAAGGAGCTAGAAAAAGAATACCCAAAACCAGCAAAAGGAAAGAAATAATAAAGATTCGGAACACCAGGGTGGCTCAGCAGTTGAGCGTCTGCCTTTGGCTCAGGGCGAGATCCTGGAGAATGCGGATCAAGTCCCGCATCGGGCTACCTGCATGGAGCCTGCTTCTCCCCCTGCCTATGTCTCTGCCTTTCACTCACTGTGTCTCTCATGAATAAATAAATACAATATTTTAAAAAGAAGAAGAAGAATAAGGGGGAATAAGCCACCCTGGGTGGCTCAGCGGTTTAGCACCTGCCTTTGGCCTGGGGCATGATCCTGGAGTCCCGGGATGGAGTCCCCCGTCGGGCTCCCGGCATGGAGCCTGCTTCGCCCTCTGCCTGTGTCTCTGCCTCTCTTTCTCTTTCTCTCTCTCTCTCTCTCTCTATGTCTATCATGAATAAATAAATAAATAAATAATCTTAAAAAAAAAGAATAAGAAATAATAAAGATTAGAGTAGAACTAAATGGCATGGAAACTAAAAAAAAACCACAATAGAACAGATCAATGAAACCAGGACCTGGTTCTTTGAAAAGATCAGCAAAATTGATAAACCTTAGCAGGAAAAGAAAGAGAGAGGACCCAAATGCACAAAATTACTAGTGAAAGGGAGAAAAAACAACCAACCCTACAGAAATACAAACAATTATAACAGATCCAAATGCCAACAAACTGACAACTTAGAAGAAATGGATAAACTCCTGGAAATATAACTTACCAAAACCAAAGCAGGAAGAAATGGAAAATTTGAACAAATTGATTACTAGCAAGGAAGTTGAATCAGAAAAAAAAAAACAAAACAAAACAAAACAAAAAACAAAAAAAAAAAAACCTCCCAACAAACAAAATCCAGGACCAGACAGCTTCACAGGAGAATTCTACCAACATTATAGAAACCTATTCTGCTCAAACTATTCCAAAACTAGAAAAGGAAGGAAAACTTCCAAATCCATTCTATCAGGCCAGCCTTATCCTGATATCCAAACCAAGTAAAGACACCACAAAAAAGGAGAACTATAGACCAATATCTCTGATAAACATAGATGCAAAAATCCTCAACAAAATACTAGCAAACCAAATTCAACAATACGTTTTTTAAAAAATCATTCACCACAATCAAATGGGATTTATTCCCAGCATGCAAATATAGCTCAATATTTGCATATCAGTCAACATAATACATCACATCCATCAAAGAAAAGAACCATACGATCATTTCAGTAGATGCAGAAAAAGCATTTGACAAAATAGAACATCCATTCATGATAAATGCCCTCAACAAAATAGGTTTAGAAGGAACATATCTCAACATAATCAAGGCCATCTATGAAGAACCCACAGCAAACATCATACTCATTGGGGAAAAAAACTGAGATATTTCTCCTTAAGTTTAGGAACAAGACAAAGATGTCTACTCTACTCTCACCACTTTATTCAAAATAGTACTGGAAGTCCTAGTCACAGCAATCAGACAAAAGAAAGGAATAAAAAGGCATCCAAATTGGTAAGGAAGAAATAAAATTTCACTTCTTGCAGATGACACGATACTATATATAGAAAACCCAGAAGACTCTACCAACACAAAACAAAACTGGTAGAACTCATAAACTAATTCAGTAAAGCCACAAGATACAAAATCAACATACAGGAATCTGTTGATTTCTATGCACAAATAATGAAACAGCGAAATAGAAATTTTAAAAAATCTCTTTATAATTGCACCAAAAATAATAAAGTACTCAGGAATATACTTAACCAAAGAGATGAAAGATCTATACTCTGAAAACTATAAAACATTTGAAAGAAATTGAAGACACAAAGAAATGGAAAGCCATCCCATGCTCATGGATTGGAAGAACAAATAATGTGAAAACGTCTATACTACCGAAAGAAATCTACAGATTTAATGCAATCCCTATCAAAATACCAACAGCATTTTTCACAGAGCTAGAAAAAACAATCCTAGAATTTGTCTGGAAACACAAAAGACCCTAATAGCCAAAGCAATCTTGAAAAAGAAAAGCAAAGCTGGAAATGTCACAACTTGGGACTTCAAGTTATATTACAAAGCTGTAGTGAACAAAACACTATGGTACTAGATCAAAAATATTCATATAGATCAATGGAACAAAACAGAAAAACCCAGAAATGACTCACAATTATATATGGTCAATTAAACTTTGACAAAGAGAAAAGAATATGCAATGGGAAAAAAGGCAGTCTCTTCAACAAATGGTGTTGGGAAAACTGGACAGCTACATGCAAAAGAAAGAAACTGGACTGCTTTCTTACATCATACACAAAAATAAATTTAACTTGGATTAAAGACATAAATGTGACACCTGAAACCATAAAAATCCTTGAAGATAGCACAGGCAATAATGTCCCTGATATCAGGCTTAGCAACATTTTTCTAGATATGTCTCCTGAGACAAGGGAAACAAAAACAAAAATAAACTAAATAGATGAATAGATAAAGAAGCAGTGGTATAAATATATAGTGGAATATTATTCAGCCATAAAAGAGTGAAATCTTGGATCTTTATCCATTCATTTATCGATGGACACCTGGGTTCCTTCCATAATTTCCTGGCTATTGTAAATAATGCTATAATAAACATCAGGGGGCATGTATCCCTTTGAATTAGTGTTTTTGTATTCTTTGGGTAAATACCCAAGTAGTGCAATTGCTGGATTGTAGGGTAGTTCTAGCTGTAATTTTTTGAGGGACTTCCAAACTGTTTTGTGGCTGCACCAGTTTGCATTTCCACCAATATGCAAAGGGTTCCTTTTTCTCCACATCCTCACCAACATCACATCATATATATGATGCAATATTATTCATCAATTAAAAAGAATGAAATCTTGCTATTTGCAACATGGATGGAGCTAAAAAGTATAATGCTAAGTGAAATAAGTGAGTCATAGAAAAATATATGTATGATTCCACTTATATATGGATTTAAGAAACAAAGTAGGGCAACCCTGTCAGGACCCCTCTCACTTATGAGAGCTTTCTCTGTATCTCTGCTTAATAAACTTCTATTGCTTTGCTCCAAAAACAAAAACAAGGCAATGTAAATGAGCAAAGAAAAAAAGAGACAAATCAAGAAACAGACTCTTAACTACAGAGAACAAACAGATGATCAGAGGGAAGGTGGGTGGAAGGGATGGGTGAAATAGGTGATGGGAATTAAGGAGTGCACTTGTCATGATGAGCATCAGGTGTTGCATGGAATTGTTGTATCACTATTTTGTACACCTGAAACTAATATAACACTATGTTAAAATCTTAATAAAAATTTTTTAAATAAAATAAAAGATTTGGCTTTTAAGGTTCACCAACATAGAATAACTGCAAAGATACCAAGTCCTCCTATATCCATCATATTATCTTTTCAGTGTTCATTTTATAAAAATAAATCATGTGGATCAAAAAAATATATATACCATATTAAGTTTATTAATATATAAATGTTGCATTTATTAATTGTGTTCTAATAGTAATTATAATGATCCCACAATCCAAATATCCTAAGTACTTAAAGCCTGTGGACACAGGAAATTTAAAAGCGCAATCCGAATTTATATCCATATATTTGCTTTATTCCATTATGAGAGGGTAATAAATAAAAGACATTTAAGGATAAGAATATATTACATTAATTGGATAAAATTCTATGTGGGGTAGGGAATGGAAAAGAATAATAGGAAGTTTTCCAGTGATAATGAAGTTATCATGGTACACTATGGTTTTTAGTCCCCATTATATACATTTAAAGAAATGATGACTTTTATATTTTTAAATCTGTATTTATGATATGATAGAAATTTAATACTTTACAACTCTTTAAAACTATAAAATAAAATTCTACATATTAATTTTAATATGTGAATGTGAAAATTAAAAAATAAAAGTAAAAAGTTTGTGTGCCCCTTCTCTCAGGTCCCAGGCTCTTTAAATTGGCCTGGAGTGTGCAGGAATGTCATGGTTTTTGAAGATCCCCAGCTTATTAGTGTATAGCCAAAATTGACCATAGCTTTAATCTAAAAACAGCTTGAATAGGATAACACTCAGCAAGGAGCAGGAAAAATGAAAGCTGCATTACCAACTGCCTGAGTGTGATAATTGTCTGTCAAGTAATGATTTGCAAGCTTTATAAAAAAAACAACTAATCAATAGTCCTTATATAACTTGAGCACAAAAATGTTATCTTGTAACTATGGCTGTTAACTATGGTGGCTCTCAATGATGAAATGCTATTATTTGCAAGGCACTGTACCAACTATTGTAAGTAAATGACATTATCTCCTCTGTAGATAATCCCAGGCCTGGAGCACTAAACCATGGGAGGTATGGAGACAAAGAAAAACCCCAGATGGTAGTAATTCATTCAGTAATACATTAACTGACCATTGCCCTTGGGCTCACCTATTAGCCTTTTTTCACAACAGTATTTCTTTTTGCTTAACTATCCCAAATCCCAAGTTTGCAATTTAACTAATGTTTTAATCTACTTCCCTATTCTCTTCTATTCTTGTTTTCTGCCTTAGCTATTTCTTCTCTCTCTTGTTATAATTTTTGTATAGCGTTAAAAGATGGGACTAGCATTTGGCCTCTACGGCCAAATTCCATAATTCATTAGCCATGTGAAAATAACGTAAAATAAGGGTCATTATTACCTTGTGCAGTGGGCTAAATGGTAGAGAATCCAGAAGAAAATGTTTACACCCTAATGCCTAGAACCTATGAATATCACTGTTATGTAGCAAAAGATGTGGTTAAGGATCTTTTTTTAAAAAGACTTTATTTATTTATAAGAGACACAGAGAGAGGCAGAGACACAGGCAGGCTCCATGCAGGGAGCCCAGCATGGAACTCAATCCCAGGACTCCAGGATCCCTGGGCTGAAGGCAGCGCTAAGCCACTGAGCCACCGGGGCTGCCGTGGTCAAGGATCTTGAGAGGAGAACCTTATCCCAGGTTATCTGAGGGGACCTTAATGCCTGTGAAGGAAAGGCAGAGGGAGTTTTGAGACACATAAACAGAAGGTGATAAGAAGACATAGCAGAGAGAGAAATAGAGCCACCACAAGCCAAGGAATGCCAACAGCTATTCTCCACCTTCAGCCTTTGGAGGAATTATAGCCCTGCTGAATCACTGATTTCAGGTTTCTGACTCCCAATACTTTAGGGAATAAATTTCTGTAGTTTTAATTCACAGAGTGCCAACTTGTTACAGCAGCCATGCTGGTACCTCCCAAATCAAAGAATAAGCTAAGGAATGCACAAGTGTTTTGTGAACTGAAACTGCTATACAAATACAAGTTCTCCTTACTGGTCACTTTTACAAGGACTTCCAAGACTGCAAAGAGCTATCATCATGAATCAGTCTTCATGGAATAGAGAGAGGTAAGAGGAATTCCTGGGGCTTTCCTTTGAATCTATATACCCTTCCCCTTAATCCTTCTCTTCCCATAAAACTTAGTATGTCTTTTGGTGGTTGTGTGGATGTTACTAATGGTAGCAACTTCCAAAGAAAAGAAATTAGAACTACCTTAGCTATGCCTCTTAAATGTTGCCAGCAATTACTCCTCTTTTTATTTCAAGATCTTATGTTAGAACAGAATTTAGAGCAGGTTTTCTCAATAGCAGCAAGATTGACACTTAGGACTAGATAATTCTTTGTTGTGGGGAATATCCTGGATATTGTATGTTTAGCAGCAGCCTTGTCCTCTATCCATTAAATGCCTGCAGTATTGCCCCATATGTGACAATCAAAATGCTGCCAGATAGAAAAGGCCAAATATTCTGAGGAGCAAAATGCTAGCCCTCCCTCCTATCCCCACCAGGTCAAGAACCACTTATTTAAAGAATGATCACACAGACTGGCCAAAGATCTTGTAGGGCTCTACTAGTAGATAACCCCAGTCTCCATTCATAACGTATTAAAATCTGTCCTAGACCTAAAGAAAGGATATAACTCCTAATAGTGTGTTTCATCATTAAATTAGTCTTTTTGATAATTTTCAGTGTTTTTCAAAGTATGATCAATATTCTATTTGTGGCAAAATCATCTGAGATTCTTGTTGATCTATAAGACACCCAGAAATTTGCATTACATGTTTTGCAGATGATTCTTACTTTAATTTGTTAAAGACTCGTTTTGATGAGCTTCTTGACCCCAGGTGGATGATGTTCTTTTTTCCTCTTTCTTGGTTCTAGAACCTGATATTGGTTCTGCCAACAAAGTTCTTCACATTTGCTGTCAATTGAACACCCAACTTTAGATACTACAACCTAGCCTCTGCCTGTAGTGACATCTCTGATCCTATATCCTCACTCACAGTATTGATCTATCACCTGTCTGTCCCTATCCATAGTACAATCTCCTTAGGTGTACTCTCAAATTTCCTTAGATGCACATTCAGGCCTCTGTATTGAGTTTTAGCTAAACTACTCCCTCACATTGCTGTCTCAGCCACCTTTTTGTGTGGCCAAGTGGCCTCAAGCTGACTTTAGCCCTTCCCTTGAGCTCTTGCCATAAATAGTAAATACCCCACAGAATCACAAGTAAGTACAAGTTCCTGATATAACTCCCTCAACTGACCTTTAATAAATATTCTCCTTCACCTCCCAGGACATTCACCGTGTGTGCCCTACATGTAAGACTCCCAGAATTTTACCAAAACCCACCTTTTTCTGGTTTGAATTAACCAATCTGAACTTAGCCTGGGAACCCCAAAGCACTCCACCCAAGGACCCTAGTAAAGGTATATGCCCAGGTTCTGCCTTGGTCTTACTACCTGCACTCTGCCTTGACTTCCCTGTATGAGCCCTCTAGGCATGCAGAGTACCTTCTCCAGGACCAGTGAGTAATAAACTTCTCTATTGTAGAATTCTCCTGGCTTACCATCTGGCACCCCAGAGCTCTACTTAACAAATGTTAATTTAACAAAGTCACAACAGTATGATTAACTCCATAAAAATTAACACTTGGCTCTAACCAACGTAGCAACTTTTAATCCTCCCAGCTTCACCATTTTTGTGTATATGTCTACAGTCTAAAGCCTGGCCTTGTCTTTCCTCTTTAACTCTAGAAAAACAATAGTCTAGAAAGGCAAGAAACCCACAGATCTAGACAGAGAAATGGCCAGGTTGAAGGAAACAGATATTTCAGCATTCCCCATCCTAGTTGCCCAAAGAAACTTGGGAAAAATCTTTGATATCTTTCTCTGCCTTATCTCTCATATACCCTCAATGATCAAGTCATATGGATTCAACCCCTTAAACATGTCTTTAATCAACCTAATTCTTGCCATCCCCAATATAAGGCCTTTGGGTGTACTGTTTCCTCTGTCTTTCTGCAATACAGAAGACTACTAGCTGCACTGTGGCCACTCACTGTTAGGTTAACCCATAATCATGCTCCAAAACTGTGCTGAGAACAAACATATATCTGCCAAATGCAAGTTAATATGAAGATGTCATTGATAAGACAAAACAATGGAAATATTAAAAAGCACCAATTTTTACCACAGATTCATTGCAATCTCTATCAGAATCCCAGCTGACTTTGTGCATAAATTGACAAGATGATCCTAAAATTCACATGGAAATGCAAGAGGATCCAGAATAGCCAAAACAATCTTGAAAAAGCTGAACGAAGTTGAAGAATTCATAGTTTACAGTTATAAAACTTACAGTTATAAAACAGTTTACAGTTATAAAGCTACAGTAATTAAGATTATGGTAAGCATAAAGACAGACATATAGATCAATCTAATGTGAGACTTCAAAAATAAACATATCTATGGTCAATTGATTTTTCACAAGGATATCAAGATAATTCATTGGAACTAAACAGTCTTTTCAACAAATAGTGCAAGAACAGAAGATATCCCCATGCAGAAGAATGAAGCTGGATCCCCACCTCACACCATACACAAAAATTAACTCCCTGTGTAACCTTAACATAAAAATTAAAAATGGATTACAGATCTAAATGTAAGAGCCAAACTATAAAACACTTAGAATAGAGGGTGTAAATCTTCAGAAACTTGGATTTGGCAATTGTTTCTTAAATATGACACCAAAAGCATTAGAAACAAAAGAAAAAATAAACTGGGCATCATCAAAATTAAGACTTGTGCTTCAAATGATATCATCAATGAAGCAAAAAGACAACTCCCAGAATGGGAGAAAATATTTACAATTCATGTATCTTACAAGGGACCTATATTTAGACTACATACTCTTTAAACTCTATAATAAAAAGATAACTAAACAATTTTATATAGTGCAAAAGATCTGAATAGACATTTTTCTAAAGAAGATATACAAATGACTAGTAAACACATGAAAAAATGTTCACTATCATTAGTCATTATGTAAACATTAGTTAAAATCAAGGATAGTTATAATAAAAGACATAAAAATATGTGCTATACAGAGAACAGATTGATAATTGCCAGAGGTGGGGGTTGGGGGAGGCAAAGTGGGTAAAAGGTATAAACTTCTAGTTATAAAATAAATAAGCCCTACAGATATAATGTACAGCATGGTGATTATATAGTTACTAACACTGTATTGCATATCTTAAAGTTGCTGAGAATAGATCTTTATATAACAAGAAAAAAAATCTTTGTAACTATATATGATAACAGATGTTAACAGGACTTATTGTGGCGATCATTTTACAATATATACAGACAACAAATTATTATGTTGTATACCTGAAATTAATGTAATGTTGTATGTCAATTATAGCTCAAAAAAAAAAAAAAAGGAAAAAAATGTTAGCAAGGATACGGAGAAATTAGAACCCTCTTACATTGCTGGTGGAAATGTAAAGTGGCATAACCACTTTGGAAACAGAATGGACTTCTTCAAGGAGTTAGTTATCAAATTACCCAGCATTTCCTAGATATATATTCAAGGAAAGCGAATATCCACACAACTTATACACAAATGTCATATTGTTATTCATAATCCCAAAGTGTTACTTGTAATGGTCTAAATGTTTGTCAATTGATTCATGAATACAAGTGGTATTTCTGTACAATGGAATATTATTTGGCCATAGGAATGAAGTATTTATACAAGTCAAAACATGGATGAATCTTGAAAATACCACACTGAATGAAATCACACATGCTGCATGATTTCATTTACATGAAATGTCCAGAATAGACAAAAACACAATGTAAATTAACGGTTAGCCTAGGGCTGAGAGTGGGGGATAGACAGGGTTTCTTACATGAGTGATGAAAACATTCTAAAACTTGGGTGCCTGGGTGACTCAGTGGTTGAGCGTCCATCTTTGGCTCAGATCATGATCTCAGGGTCCTAGGATTGAGTTCTGCATCAGGCTCCCTTGCAAGGAGCCAGCTTCTCCCTCTGCCTATATTTCTGCCTCTCTCTCTCTGTGTCTCTCATGAATAGATAAAATCTTTTTTTTTAAAGGAATTCTAAAACTAGATTGTGATAGTTGCATAATTCTGTAAATATAATAAAAACTTGTATGCTTTAAATTATACGATATGTCGACTATATCTCAGTAAAACTTAAAATGCACCAACCAAAAAAAAAATTTTAATTTTGAAATTTAAATTTCAAAAGTGCAACTTAAAATATGAACATTCCCTCAAATATGAACTCCTCCTATATCGTCTGATAGTTAATCAACTGTCAGCATCTCAGATCTTTGACCTCCCTACCACTGACCATGCCTCATACTCTCCAGGTTATCTAGGGCACTCCAACCACACCATTCTCCTATCTATTCCATAAATTCACCACCTTTCTTTTCCTGCCACCATTTTAAGGAATCAGTCCTAAGGGCACATGCAGACAGACTTGAGTATCATAATTGGGGTGATGCCAAAAAGAAACATATTCATATGGTAAAAGTTGAAAATTGTAGATTCCTTCAGGGTAAAAAATACTAAGTGAGTTTTGGAATAATAGATAAGCATACTTGTCATTTGAAATATTATAGTTTTATTTAAACTAATTATTGGGGCAGCCTGGGTGGCTCGGCGGTTTAGCACCACCTTCCGCCCAGGGCGTGATCCTGGAGACCCAAGATCGAGTCCCATGTTGGGCTTCCTGCATGGAGCCTGCTTCTCCCTCTGCCTGTGTGTCTCTGCCTCTCTCTCTCTCTGTGTGTCTCTAATAAATAAATAAATAAATAAATAAATAAATAAATAAATAAATAAATAAATAAAATCTTAAAGAAAATAAAAATAAACTATTGGTTTCTTGAAATTTTGTTGTTCAGATTTCAAAATGATAGGGTAACTAAGAGTGAGGGCTTTGGAGTCCTACTATCTAGATTTGAATTGTGGCTCTGTCACTTAAGAAAGTTACTCAACATCTGGTAACTCCGCTTTTCTCATTGCAAAAAATGAAAAAAATGGTAGTATCTACCTCATCAGGTTGTATTAAATACTAAGTAGGCTCATACAGAGTACTTATAATACCTGTAACAGTAAGCACTCAGAAGACAGACAATATAATGGTTAAGAGTCAGAATAATGTCTGAATCCTGGCCAACCTCTTAAAAGCTCTAGGAATATGAGGTCTTGTTCATACTGTTTTTTTTCCTTTCCTCAAAATATCTGCGCATATTTCAGTTCTGCACTTAAAAATTACTTAAGGGGCGCCTGGGTGGCTCAGTCAGATAAGTGTCTGCCTTTGGCTCAGGTCGTGATCTCAGGGTCCTGGGGTGGAGTCCCATCAGGTTCCCTGCTCAGTGGGGAGTCCACTTTTCCCTCTTCTTCTGCCCTCCCCCACCAATCCCCCCACTGCTGCTCATGCTTGCTCACCCTCTCTCTCAAATAAAATATTTTTAAAAATTATTTAATATATAGAAATTAAAACATCAGAAGGATAGGAGAAATAAGTCTCACTTCCTGCCCCACCCTCCCCGTTTCCATCCCTCAGGCTAGCCACTCCACTTATAACCTTTTGATTATAGCTCTAAATAACAATTGTACCTTTTATTTACATATAAGGAAAAGATGAATATTTTAATCACAGTAACATTACTCCTTTCCCCCAATTTTGTAATTTTAGTTCCTCCACTGCTGAGTAACTTTAAGACACTTAAAATTCTTATCTCAACCAGTTTTAGAAAAACACCTTCACTTCCTTCTGAATTACCAGCTATACTATTACCTTATGGTTTGTCTTTCTAGAAATTTGTCCATTTCATTTGTTGGCATAAAATTGCTCATAGCATCTTTGTAATTTTTACTTTTGTACAGTCAGTAAAATTCCCTCTTTCATTTCACAATCTAGTATTTTCAATCTTTTTTCATAGGCCGATCCAGCAAAGTTTGTCAATTTTGATTAGTTTAAATAACCACCTTTTGGATTCACTGATTTTTCTCTATTGTTTTATTATCTATTTTAACTTCTGCTCTAAATCTTATTTCATTCCATCCACTTGCTTTGAGCTTAGTTTGCTCTTTTTCCAGTCTTAAGGTGAAAGGTTAGGCTGTTGCTTTGTGATCTATAATGTAGGCAGTAGAAACTATATTCTCTCTCTAAAGCATTGCTTTATTATCCCATTACAATAGGTTATCTTCATTTTCATTTATCCCAATGTATTTTCTATTTCACTTGTGATTTATTTTCCACACTTTGGTTATTTAGGAACGGGTGTCTAAATTCCACATATTTATGTATTTCCCAAATTTCCTCATTTTTTCATTGTGATTTTGCATTATTTTAATCATGAGGTTTCTTTTATGACCTAACATATTGTCTAGCCTGAAGAATGCTCCATATGGACTTAAACAGAAAGCAAGTATGCTTTAATTTGGGGATCCAAGACCAGCAGAGGTGCTCTTTCACAAGAAATTTACATCTTACTACAGGTGTTAAAAGTAGCCTGGGGTTGGCTAGAAATAGTATTTATTAATCTTTTTCACATCATGGCATACAAAAAAATGGTAATATTCACAAGGAATACTGTAGTAAACAGAAGCAGCTCCTATGCAACGTGGGCTTTTCCAGGCAATAGCTTAAATACAGAGAGGTGAAAGGAATACCTAAGCACACTTGTAACTAGAGTGACCATATGCTCCAGGTTGTTTGTTGTTCAGGTATGACTACCAGTTACTGCTTTTTCAAAAACCTTCCAGCTTGGATAATGGATTATGATTACACTATCTATAACCCACTCAGAGTAATACCAGCCACTACTACTACTAGTTTGGGAAGCCAAACTACAGTGTTACTCCCCCAAATGGTTCTTAACCCCAGCTGTACATTATTTTACCAAGAGAACTTATGAAAGCCAGTGCTCAGTTCTACCCTCCAGATTCTGGCTTTAGGCATCTGTATGTTTAAAAGCTCTAGGGTAGATTCTTTTTTTAATAAGGGTTAAGAATCATAGCACCTAGTTTGGATAGAGGCCACCATGCAGTATCATATTGTTCTACTTTCCTTAACTTAAGCAAAATAACTAATGAGAAACAAACTCTAGTCTGTCCATTCTTAATTCTTCTCCTGCTCCACCCAACCTCAATTTCTCTCCAACAACCTTAAGGGATAACCTTTGTTACCACACCCCCCACTACTCAGAACTGGTGAGACTGCCATGTTTTTCACTTACCTTATGTGGTTTGATTATACTGGCACTTATGAACACCTACTAATCCCCTACCCATCTCCTATTTTCCAAAAATACCTATAAATTGCTGCTCTTTTGGTGGTACTGTTTCTTGTTTTCTAATGTTGCTATATTTGTCTATTTGTCTGCATTTCTTTAGCCACTTAATGAATTTTGGAAAAGGGAAGGCTTCATCTCACCATTTTCCAACCTTTTTTTCATCATTTGGTTTTTCTAAGAGAGCAAGAGCTAGTTCTAATTATTTTCTTAATGTACACTGCTTTTTTCTTGTTCTTAATATTCAGCAACCTCATCAACAATCAATTCCCATTTTCCATTAAATAAGAGAAAAAATAAAAAAATAAAAATAAATAAATAAAAAAGAGAGACACTTCCCTTCTGAATCCAAGGTTACCTTGGATTAAGTCAATAATAGTATTGGCTAAAGGTTGTAACATGTCTCACCAGCCATTCAAATTGTCATTCAAGCTCTTATTATAGAGGACAAGTAGGAGCTTTGGAGGACAATGAGGGTGAGAAGATAGCTTAGGGGAAATATCCTGAGTTGTTTAGGTCTACCTTTTATCTGATACTAAGCTTATACATAATCAGATGTTGTTAATGGCAAAATTAACAGAAAATTTCTATGCTTTTAACAAATCTCCACTATCCTCACCTAAGTATTTTCTAGTCAGGGTATAAATTCCAGTGTGGTACAAACTACTGGCCTCTTCTAAGTAAATAAGTACCTGCCACTAGTAAAAATTCTTGTTCACCCTAATTCACAACTACTGAGGACCTGTTCTGGCTGGTGACTGAGGGGGAAAAAAATCCAAATTTGGTGGAAAATGCTCATAATTCTTCAACAATTTCTGAAGGATTAATAAATAAATCTGGACACACACACACCCCCGCCATCATGTAATCTCACCCAACTCGCACAAAATTTCCAGTATAAACAGGTAATTTAAATAGAACTTTAGAGATGGATATAACCAAATCAAGCTTTTTTAAGGCTGGTAATTCTCAGTCATATAATAAAAGGTCACTATGTCAAAATACACTCTTTGTTCTTCCCATATTTTATACAGGATTTGTGGAGAAATGAAACTTAAGAAATTCTAAATTCATTCAATAAAAGCAAAAAAGTAAACTCAAATATTTTGTTGCACATCCCATTAGTAAATCAGAAACCATTTTATATGAGGGTGTTTCAAATGTTGTTAAAGTGAAAAAAAATGTTTAGCTTATTTAAAATTCTTGTTTAGGGTCAATTTTAAGTATTTAGTTCCTTAGCCAGTAAAATATTTTTTAATCTTTTAAATATATTAGGAAATGGTTTTGTATTTTATATATTCTCTATTAACTATAATCAATAATTTAATCAATTATCCAAAGTACTTTATTTGTGAACAATGTTAAGAAACTGATGAAAGCAACTTTGTATAATTATGCTTTGTTTTACAAATTCAAAGTAATAAATATGTTCATTTTCTTATTCTTTCCAAAGGTTCAATTTATAAAAAGCTATTACTGCTTTAAAATCTCAAAACACAGTCTGTGCTTAGTAACATTTTCAAATTTGTCTCTAAGAGCCTGGTGCTATGAAGAGAAGGAGGGAAGGTGGTTGGGGACAGGAAAGAAAGGAAGAGAATATTCTTAAAATGAATGTTGATAAAATTAAGAGGAATAATGGGTACCATCAGTTAACTATATAAAAACTTCATGATGTTTTAGCACAACCTGGTGGTGATTATTTTAGGTACAGCAGATGTCAGGAAAATAAAATTTTCTAGTGACTTTAAATCCACTTACGGTAATACCCTTTTAATTCACAAATTTAAATATAGACATTCAGAGCAACCATGAAAACATACGCCTTATTCTTAAATGGCATTTCGAAGAAAGGAGTTAGCCAAAAACAATAGCAAAATTACATGATTACAGTAGGCTGACTGTGCACACGATATCCTTTGAGTAAATGTCAGAAAGTAAAATAATCACAGTTCTCTACTGTCATCAAATTATTTTTAAAACCTAATTTTGGTACTCCTATGAACAAAAGTACAAAAATCTCTTTATGATGAACTGCTTAGAACAGTATAAACACTACTGTTTCGTTTCTTCAGCATCTTTCTCTCTAAAACTCTTCTGTACTTCCTATAGCAATTACTTTGTTGGGGCAACTTAAGTCTAAAAAGGCTTTATGTGAGTGTCCACTGGTTACCGATGTGCTTGTTCTTTTTAAGAGAAACTGTATATTGTTCACCTAGATGGCATTTGGCATACTTGTCTTCAGCATATACTAAAGTTTATTAACAAATGTGTGGGATAAGATTATTCTAATATTTAAAGTATGAACAGTAACATTCTTTTAGAAACAAAGCAAACCTAATAAAATTTGGTATTATCAAAATCTTGTTCTGCTCTAGCTCTTTCCATTATTCCATATATCTTCTTCCTATATGAGGGTAAAATACCTGAGAACTTACTAGATAGTGAACCTCCCAATATATTTAGGAAGATTTATTTTGAATGTGTTAAATGTGTCCAGTATAAAATAGCATACATAGGTAAAATGCTACAAGAGCTTAGAATGTAATTGCAAAGATGTGTTTTGTACATTTGTCAAGTATTTACAAAATTCCTTTCTCTATCTCACTCATTCTATCATATTCACTACCAGCATTGACTCCCATGTGCTCCCTGGGCTCATTTGAAGTACAGGACACAGTAAATTATTTGACTGATGACTTTCTCCACTCTCCTAAAGGTGGTATATAATCATTATCATTCTAGATGCTTCAGGGAGTTAGGGCTTAATTCTCTCCTGGAAATCCAAATAAGAAAGACTGATACACAATAGCGTACCTCCTCTTCTTCCCCAAAATACTCTAGCCTTAGAACCATAGTATATCTATTTTGTTTTCATAGTATTATGTATTTAACTAATGGCAGACTGTCCTGTATTCGTAACCACAGGGGACAGTTGTTTGAAAACATCCAATTTTATACATTTAAATCTTATTCTCCCTCATTATATTTTTCTTTTCAGTCCCTGCCTTTGTCAAGCTCAGTATACATCAATCTCAATATACATAACAAGTCACCTTTTTTGTGACTTCTTACTGATTTTCTAACCAGAAACAACAAAAATCTTTGAAGGTCTTCTGGAAATTTAGAGGCTGCCTACCATTTCTGGATCTTAATATAAAGCACATATAAATTTTGAGTTATCCTGTTCCTATGAACTCATGATGAAAGATGAATGATTTTCATCAAAAAGGTGGTATGGATTTTGAAAACCTTTACTTGACTCTATTAAGAGGATAAACAAATGCTAATAGTTGATAAGGGTTTTGTGATACGTGCTAACTGGAAAATTCTTAAAGCTCATATTACTAAGCCATAGCAAATACTTTTAAAAGGATCTCATTCCAGGCTGGAGGGACCTTTTTTTAAATTATACTGCAATGTAATTTGAAACTAAAGATAATTTTCCTTGCTAACACTGTGGAGCAAGTTTGCTTAGCTTCTTCAGTGGTTTGACTTCTTTCCTCTTAAGCTAATGGTGACAAAGATCCTAAAACAAGAATCTCTTGAGTTTTAAAGAACTATCCCAACACATTTATACATTGGAACACTAGTCATACTACTCTATACTATAGACCACAGGCTGACAAACTTTCTTTGTAAAGGGTCAGATAGTAATTATTTTAGGTTTTGTAAAGATGTAGTCTCTGAAACAATACTCAACTATCACTGTTGTACAAAAGCAACCACAAATCATGAGTAAAAGAGAAAGTATAACTGTGTTCCAATAAAACTTTATTTATGGACATAGAATTGTGTATTAATTTTCTTAAAATATGCTTTCTTTTTAATTATTTAAAATTGTACACAATCCTTAGCCCACAGGCCATGAAAAGCAGGCAATGGGCTGGATTTGGTTCATAGGCCAGAACTGGCTGTGCCTTGTATGGACAAAAACACTTAAATTCCAAGTCTTCAAAGACTTTTGTTTTTTAGATCTCTCATTTTAAAACTTATACCAGACAAGTTATCTACTTTCTGGATAAATATACTCACATGAGAAAGAGAAAATAATTCAGAATACATATCTCTACTTAAAAAAAAACAAAATCTGCAAAATGAATGTTTCACCTTAAAACATATAATTAGGAAACATTTAAAATTTTTATTCTATGCAGTATAAAACAATATGCATAGATTTGGTACATAATTTCTTGGTTTGTACTTTAAGAAAAAGACAATGAGGAAAAGGTTTATAAATTTCTCCCTTTTATAAAAAGTTGCAACTGAAATCAGCAATTCTTTGCATGTACAACCATCAACTCTGAATATATGAATTACACCTAGGAATTGGAATTTACCTAGGAGTTGTGGGTGCTCTTTTAAAATGTACAATTATATCATAGAACACTATGACTTCTACAATTTGGGACAGTTTTGAATATGAAACTCCTGCCTCCATATATATAAGGAAACAAGAATACTCTTTCCAGTCATCAAGTATAAAAAAAACTTCACAGTCTGATTTACCTTTATCAAAGGTAAAATGATTCACTGCTACATTTCATGGATTATTTTGATTCTCAGTAGTTCCTTAACACAAAATACATTTTGCATGAAATTTTATCTGTTTGGGTTTTCCAAAGCAAGATACTAATACAAAATGAACTAAACTGACAGAAATCCATGGGCTAAAGAAAAAGGAATTAAATATAAAATGTTCACCAACTTTATCCTTTCTAATTTTCAACAGCGTCAGGTACTGAGACCTAATTGGTGTCTTGTGTCTATCCATTACGAACATAACTCAATCTTCTATTTTAATTCTCAATGTCATCTTTTCCTTGGTGCTTTACTGAGCGACGTAGAAGATCATTTCGTCCGACTTCCATCATCTGTTCTTCCCAAGATTTCATTTCATTATAATAACGAATTTTATCATCATTAGCAAGTTGAATATATACCTGAGAAAAAGTGTGACTGTTAAAATGATTTCTTTAGAAGAAACCTTTACAATTAATATATGGACTGTTCCATATACTCTAGAAATCACCTTACTGTTCTACATGTATAAAAAGGGACTGAAGAATGTTTTTTTGAGATAAAAGATGAGAAAAGGGCCAGAGATAAAGATTTTTTTTACGAATTAATAAAGTTGGTAAAATTTTAGGGCTTGGGATATGGGAAAGGAGAAGAGGCAAGGAGTAATCCTCAGTGAGTAGAGTGAACACTAAGTTATGAGTGACATTGTTTTAAATACCAATTTTATTCACAGTTAAAAACTAGCCAAACTATTTCTAAGGATATAAAAATAATATTAAAATACTTTAACTGTGTTACTAATGGTACCAAGTTGTTTTCACATGAATCAAGCCTTGCCCTAGTATATTTCCTCACAGATATTCTAACTAGATACTAGAAACTAAAACCATACTTACTTGCTTTTGAGAACTAGAGAGATTTTTCCAGTTTTCATTTATAGTCTTCAGCTTTACCTGTAAAACACATGTTTTAAGCACCAGATACAGAAACTTCAGTGGTTAAAGTTTTTACTATTATCCATTCTAAAATCATTCTAAAATCTCAGATATCAATAATCACAAATTCTCATCAGCCTTAACTTTCTAAATAAAAACTACTAAATTGTTAAAACATAGAAAAAAATGACTGAGATAAGGATATTTATCTTTTTTATTGAGATAAAATCAACATGTAACATTTTATTAGTTTCAGGTGTAAACTTGATTATTTATTTGTAAATACTGTGAAATGATCACCACCATAAGTCTAGTTAACATCTGTCATAATATAATAGTTACAAAAGTTTTTATGATGAGAATTTTTAAGATCTATTCCAGGTAAATAAAATATGCAATACAGGGCAGCCTGGGTGGCTCAGTGGTTTAGCGCCACCTTTGGCCCAGGGCATGATCCTGGAGACCCGGGATTAAGTTCCACATTGGGCTCCCTGCATGGAGCCTGCTTCTCCCTCTGTCTGTGTCTACCTCTTTCTCTCTGTGTCTCTCATGAATAAATGAATAAAATATAAAAAAATAAAATAAAATATGCAATACAGGGATGCCTGGGTGGCTCAGCGGTTGAGCATCTACCTTCAGCTCAGGGCATGATCCCAGGATCCAGGATCCAGTCCCGCATCAGGCTCCCTGAGAGGAGCCTGCTTCTCCCTCTACCTATGTCTCTGTCTCTCTCTCTCTCTGTCTCATGAATAAATAAATCTTTTAAAAAATAAAATATGCAATATGGTATTATTAACTATAGTCACCATGTTGTACATTACATTCTCAAGACTTATTTAAAATTAGAAGTGTGTGTCCTTTGACCATTCTCACCCATTTTGAGCCCCAATCCCAAAATCTGGCAAGCACCAATTCATTTTCTGTATATACGAACTTGGTTGTTTTGTGGTTGTTTTCAAGATTCCAAATACGAGAGATCATACAGTATTTGTCTGTTTCTGATTTATTTCACTTAGGATAATGCCCTTAAGGGCCATCTGTGCCATTGCAAATAGGAAGATTTCATTCTTTTTGATGGCTAAATATTCCACTGTATATTTGTATATACACACCATAGTTTCTTTACCCATTCATTCATTGATAGACAGTTGGATTGCTTCCATGTCTTGATTATTGTAAATAATGCCCAATGAACATGGGGGTGTAGCTATTTTTTTTTGAGTTAGTGTTTTTGGTTACTTTGGATAAATATCCAGAAGTAGAATAGTTGGATCATACGGTAATTCTATTAATTTTCTGAGGAACCTCCATACGATTTCTATAGTGAGCTACAATTTACATTTCCATGAAACATGTACAAGGGGGTTCCCTTTTCTCAGCATCATTGCCAACACTCATTATTTTTTCATCTTTCTGATAACAGACATTCTAACAGGTGTGAGGTGATATCTCATTGTGGTTTTGATTTGCATTTCCCTGATCATTACCGATGCTGAACCTACCCGTTAGCCATCTGTAGGTCGTCTTTGGAAAAATATTGAGATTCTCTCCTCATTTTTCAATTGGGTTGTACAAGTCCTTTACATATATTAGATATTAAGCCCTTATCAGATATATGATTTTCAAATATTTTTCTCTCATTCAGTAGGTTGCCTTTTCATTTTGTTAATGGCTTCCTTTGCTGTGTGGATTATCTTTTTTGGCTCAGCAATATTAATATTTAAGTATAAACCTAAATTCCTAGGATAGACTTACTTCAAAGACTACATTTTTCTTTTTTTTTTTTTTAAGATTTATTTATTCATGAAAGACACGGGGAGACAGACAAAGACATATGTAGAGGGAGAAACAGGCTTCCCGCAGGGAGCCCGATGCAGGACTCAATCCTGGATCCCAAGAGCCAAAAGCTGATGCTCAACCGCTGAGCCACCCAGTCGTCCCCAAAGACTGTTTTTATTTCTTCCCTGTATTTTAATGTTTTATTCTAAAATTTGTGCCAAAGTATTTAAATGTAGCCATAGGAACAATACAACACTAGTTCTTAATTCTACTTAGCTGAACTTAATTTTATGACTTGGAAAAAGTCATTATTACCTCCCTTAGGCTTGGTTCTTCATTTATAAAATAAAGGGATTCGGGGAACCCATGGCTGGAGGAGAGGCAGAGAGAAAAGAGTCAGCACCCCTCATATACCTTGTGCTCTTGCTCCCAGAAAGCAGAAACTGAAGAAATAAATGAATGGGTAGAGAATGAGGGACAAAGGGAGACACAGAGGGGCAGAAGGCAAGTGTGAAGGAGAGAGGGAAAACGGTCTGAAAAGTAACTGTTTAAAACCAAGAGAAAATCATCAGTGATTTGAAGGAGAAGCAGAATGAGAATAATGAACTTTACTGTTCTGAACCCTAAATTTCTCCCATCAACAAAAATGGAGGTACCAGATAGTATTCTGAGACTACATAACCATTACCTTTTGAACATTTTAAAATTTACTTTTATAAACACATCTAATATACTCCAGGAAAGTTACTCATTAAATAATTGCTCTCTTAGCTCTGGAAGGAATTGCTTTAATGCTCTCAAGTCTTTCTCTAATTAACTTTATATTTAATCCATAAACTTTTATATTCACTGAATTAAACAATAATTTACGAAGCTCTATCCCTAAATGATCTGAGCTTTCACCTAAATAAAATAACCCATTAAAGGAAATTAAAGAGATGGAAAGATGTTTACTCCTAAAACCTATTAAACATCATGTGTCCATCATGTGAGGACACAGTAAGATGGTACCAGCTATGAACCAAGAAAGATCTCACCAGTAGGCAACAATTATGATGCCTTGATCTTAAACTTCCCAGCCTCCAGAACTGTGGCAATACATTTCTACTGCTCTTTTTTTTAAGAAAAATAAATGAATAAACATTTTTAATGGCATAAGCCTACATGGACAAAACAACAGGAAAGAGCACTACCAACACAAAATTTTAGAAGCTGAAAAGCAGGTGGAGAAATGGTAACTGACTTACCTAACCAATAAGGCAGATTCCCAAGCTGGCATTGGGGAAAGCCAAAAAAGCAAACCGGTTTATAATGCAGAATTCCCAAAAAGCTCAGGAATTGGCAGCATCAGATAAGAAGAAAACAGAAGTGAAAGTTGGGCTTAAAATAGGAGACTGACTGAAATTCACTTGAAAAGGAGATTAAATCCCCACCATGGGCAGATTCTAGGATTTATCCTCTCAAAAGGGCAAAATAGAGCTATTCTGTGGTTCCCAGGTATAGCTGGAGCCAGTGGTGCCATACTGAAAACGAGGAGATTAAGTAAAAATATATACAGTATCCCAGAAAGAAAAGCAAAAGAAGCTACGAGAAAGCAATACAGAAAAGAAAATGAGAGGACCAGCTCAGAAGACTCTCTTTTAGAACAGAGGAAAAAAAGGGGGGGAAGGGAAGAAAAAAAGAAAGGAGATCACATTCTAACAGTCAAAACTGTTTTATATTTCTCAAAAGCAATACCAGGAAGCTACAAGAGAAGAAAGTATATTTTTAAAATTTTGAAAGAACATGATTCCTACCCTAGAATTCTGTGCCCAAACTATCAAACAAATGGAAGGATAGAGATTTTTTCAGACATGCAAAAAGTAAAAAAAAACTGATCTCCCATGTACTCTCACTGGGGAGATGCTGTAACAGAATCAGTAAACCAAGAAAGACAACAGAAGAAGCAAAAGCGAGTGTCAACTGTGCACTAAGCATAAAAGGCCACAACCAAATTGGAACAAATCAGAGCTTCACACTGAAACCGACAGAATAGTGAATGCATCTAAATGCACTGAAAGCTGGTGAACACCTAAGAGTTTAAAGCTAAACTACTGATAGTATATAAAAAGCTAAGGAAACAGAAACACAAAATACAATGAACTTCGGTAGGAATGAGTTTTGTAAAAAAGGAAAAATAATCATAGCAAATGGCACAGCTTACTATGACTAACATTTACATAATCATAACAACATAGTAGATACTGACCTAACCAAAATTATAACTATACTGGGAGGCAGGGGAGTGGAGACATGAACAATGGGATGAGGAAGTATTAAATGTTGGTCTTAAATAGTGGGAGGTAATGCCTAAAATATAGATAATGCTTCAAATTGGAAAAAATCAAGAAGTAACAATATAAGGTATTATTTAGAAATATGGAGGTAAATACCACAAGAATGAGGGACAGTGAAAGGGTTCTGCTTCTGGAGTAAGCAGTATGACAGGGCTATGAAAACTGGTCCCTTTCATAACAAGTCTTATTTTGATTCTTTTAACTGTGAGGATGTATAACCACTATTTTTTAAATGATTAAAAATGACAATTGCATTAATTTTAATTTCCCAAGATAGAGTCCCTCAGCCATTAAGCTTTCTGAGTGATTCTAAGGTACAGTCTGAGTTGAGAACTACAGATTTAGAAGAGTTCTCTAGCATTTAACTTTCTTATACTGGTAAGAAAACTAAATCCTGGGGCGCCTCGGTGGTTCAGTCAGTTAAATGTCTGCCTTCAGCTCGGGTCATGATCCCAGGGTCCTGGGATGGAGCCCCACATGGCAGGGAAGGGGGGGCCTCTCCCTCTGCCCGTCCCTCCCCACTCACGCACACATACTCTCTTGCTCACTCGCTCTGTTCTCTCTCAAATAAATAAAATCTTAAAAAAAAAAAAAATCCAAAGTAAGTCAGTGACTGAGCAAATTCCAACTAAGAAAATAAACAGGCATGTATTTTAGTGGTGTAAAGCCATAGAAGCCAAATTTTAAAATCCCAAGGAGTAGGGTACCTGGGTTGCTCAAATGGTTAAGCATCTGGCTCTTGATTTCAGCTCAGGTCATAATCTCAGGGTCCTGGGACTGAGCCCCATGTCAGGCTCCCTACTCCCCCCTTCCCTCTGTCCCTCCCCTCATGCACTCTCTAGAATAAATAAACCTTTAAAAAAATAAAATCCCAAGGAATAAATCAGTGAAAGTATATAGCCAGGGAAGTCTGTGTCACATACACATTAATCAAATGTTCAACAGACTTGAGAAATTAACTACAGATCCAAATAACACAAAATGTGGCAGATTGGCAAAAGCCTTCATCTAAGATTGATAAAAGAGTTACGGATAGGGATCTGAACACCTTTCTTACCTATCATATTATAAAAGAAAAATACGATTGCCCATTTGAAGCTTCTAAGGAGGAAATAAAGAATAAGCCACAGCAGGAATGACAAGCTTTTTATTTTGACACATTCATATGATGGCATTCATGTGTATAGTACATGCCCATGGGCATCACCGAAACTTTATTAAAGAATATAATATGAAGCAATAAGTTATATTCAAATCTCAGTATAAAATACTGTTACTCTACTCATTCTTTCCCAGTGATTACAAAATAGTTAAGAATTGCCAGATAAGAAGTCTCCAGAACTTTTTCAATTTGAAAATGTTATTTAAATTTTTTAAAATTGCCTATACATATATTGGCCACTAAGTACTCAAATTAATTGTATGTGGAAAGAAAAAGGGTTTTCCTTTAAAATAGAGATACAAGAGGACTTTATTTGTATAAAGTACTTATTTATAATAATTTACTAATGTTCTTCACCTCCTAACAAATGGCATCCCTACAACTGTCTAAATATTTTAAAAATCAAAATAAGCAAATATTTAAAAACAAATGGGGTTCTGTTTTACCTGTGATGTACCATCCTTAGTTTCCTGGAACCTTTCAGCTATAAAAATGTTATAAGCTGAGCGAGGTCTTTTCGGTTTTCCAAGCATTGTTAACTCCTGAGTAACAAAAATGGAAGAGTCAGAGTTTTAACTTCTGTGAGACTTAACTTTACCTACAGAAACTTTATTCACTACTATGCATTATGGAAAGTTTCTGTAAGTCAGTGTTATGACTCTTATACAAACTACCTGTTCATTCTTAGGATGAGAATTTTTTTGATAGCACCAAGTTTTGAAAATTGTAACAGATTTTAGGAGTTCTTTTCCATATAAAAACACTTCTTTTACATATTATTTTCATGGTCTCCACAAATGGAATAACTAAGCATATATGTACAAAATCTTTTTTAAAGGTTAAAACAATCTCAGCTTCATCCTTACAGGACACTACCATCTCCAGGTCACTACATGCCTCTACCACAACTCATGAACACTAGATTACCTATTTAATAAGGCTGAGCATCTGACTTCTGATTTCGGCTCGGTCAGGATCTCTGGGTCATGGAATCGAGCCCCGCATCACGCTCCACACTCAGCATTGAGTCTGCTTGAGTTTCTCTCCCTCTGCCTGCCCTCCCACTAATTCACATGTGCTCTTTCTCTCTCTCTCAACTAAATAAATAAATCTTTAAAGGAAATAAAAGGCAGGGGTGCCTGGGTGGATGAGTCAGTGAAACAACTGCCTTCGGCTCAGGTCATGATCTCAGGATCCAGGAATCAAGCCCTGCATTGGGCTCTCTGCTCACTGGGGAACCTGCTTCTCCCTTTTCTGCTCTCCCTGCTTGTGCTTTCTCTGTCAAATAATTAAATAAAATCTTTAAAAACAATAAATAAATGAATGAATGAATGAATGAATGGCTTTAACCTATGTTTTAAATGCAAAAATCAGTTTTATCCACAGGGAACATAAAACACAGTGATTTCATTTTAATTCCAGTGTATTTGTTACTTCTGATACTTATATACAGTCCCAGCAATCAGCAATCAGTGGCCTAGTACTGAGTATCCTGGGGAATCAGTACAGGTATGGGATTCTTATACTTAACAGATTCAGGGCCAGGAAGAAAGTATCAGAGAAAAAAAAAAAAAGTGCTAACCTCTGCAGGGCTAAAAAGTGAGAAAGCTAAAAAAAGAAACAGTATAGCAGTTTACTCCATGAAAGAGGTAAGGCTGGAGCTGCAGCAGAGGAGACGTAGGACTTCAGCTGGTGAAGAAGCCTTTTGGTGAGTGGAGAGCAAAGTACAGTATCTGTTTGAAAAATAGGGGCGCCGGGGTGGTTCAGTCAGTTAAGCATCTGCCTTTGGCTCAGGTCATGATCCCAGGGTCCTGGGATCGAACCCCGCATCAGGCTCCCTGCTCCTGCCAGGAGTCTTCCTCTGCACCTTCCCCTGTTCATGGTCTCTCACACTCTCGCTCTTAAATAAGTAAATAAAATCTTTAAAAATAAATAAATAAATAAAAGGAATATGAAGACAAGAAAGAAAAAGGAACAAAAGAAACATACAAAGGGAAATCCTGTATCACCTCCCAATCCTCATTTCTGGTCCTTCCCACTCTTAACACTGAATGGGTGCATTAAAGAGGAAGGGAAAATAAAAGAGGGAGAATAAACTTTAATACTCACACCTCCAAATACCATCCCTAAGCAGACACTATTTCTGTTATTATCTTTCCTGGCTTCCTTCTACCAATTGAATCAGAAGACTAGATGACTATCTAGGTTGCCTACTTTAAAATGGGTGAGTCCTCAACTCTGGTGCTAGGAGGACTTGACATTAGAGTCAGGGAGAGAAATGTTGGCATCACATTAAACTCTCAAATCTATTATTCTAAAGACATCGTTTTTAACGCTAATGACCATTTTCTTTCTTTTTCTTTTTTTTTTAAAGATTTTATTTATACATTCAAGACAGAGAAAGAAAGCATGAACAGGGGGAGAGGCTGAGGGAGAGGGAGAAACTGACTCCCCACTGAGCCAGGAGCCCGATCGATGCAGGGCTTGATCCCAGGACCTGGAGATCATGACCTGAGCCACCCATGTGCCTCTTATGA
The DNA here is from genome assembly GCF_048418805.1 of Vulpes vulpes. Taxonomy (NCBI): domain Eukaryota; kingdom Metazoa; phylum Chordata; class Mammalia; order Carnivora; family Canidae; genus Vulpes; species Vulpes vulpes. The sequence continues at coordinate 70,180,301 of NC_132783.1, read as the reverse complement.
CCATCTTCTATAGTTTAAGTACTAGACCAGCAAGCTGACCACCTCATACCTAAAACTGGTTCCATACAAAAATGTACTCTATCAAGCAACAGAATTTATGTTGATTAATAGCCTTAAGCTGGGAATTACAAATTTGAACCATGTGGGGTTTTTAATAAGGAAAAATAGAATTTCATCTTATAGGTACTTTTTCCTTGACTAGATACAATAAGTCACTTCTCTCTGATGCGTTAATAAATTCAGTCTATTCAACATTCAGAATAAAACTCACCATTACTTATAAAACAATTCAAATCAGTAGGTTATTCTAGACAAGACCCAGAAGAAAAGATTCTTGTTACTCCTGATTTGGCTGTTTCCTGACTCTGTTCATACAGCTTTCATACTAGTCCTAACTACATATCTTAAATTCAGATACATCTGAAAGTAGTGACAAGGGTTTCCAAGACAGACTCAACGCCAACTGGTACTAGTGGCAAAAAAGAATTATGTCGTTATTTCCTAAATGGAATATGCCTTATGACATTCTACCATTTAGGGATATATATCAAAATAAGAAAAACTCACCTATTCATAGTTATATAAATTTCAGTCCTTTGCCAAAGGAAAAGAATATTTCATTGATACTCACTCTTTTTTTTATTAATGCTTTCTTTTTTAGACGTTTTTGCAGGATTTCTTTTTCCAAAGACATGATCTGACTTGGAGTTAACTGTTCTTGAATTCTGTTTATCTCTTCTTTGTATGCCTGCCAGTCTGCCCTGTAAGCATCTTCATAGATCTATAAACAAAAAACTCAAATAAGAAGTCAATAAACTACTGCTGATAGTACATAATAGCACATCTGCCAGGGAAAGACAACTACATGACTTCATATAAAGACAGACTGAAACTCCAAGTGGAAAACGTGCTCTGGAATCACATGTATATGGATTAAAAACATGTATCTTTCACATACATGCTAACCAAGGCGAGAGTTTAACAATTAGTCTTCAATTTCAGATTGCTGCCAAACCCTCCGTCACCACTGCCATATATCCATATTCTAATCATTTATGTGAATCTGAAGGTGTGAAGTTCCTTTATAGATAATGGGTGTTAAAAAAAAATTTTTTTTGATCCCTCAAAGGACATGACTATTGTTCTTAACTGCAGAATAGTTAGTCAGCAATGCTGAAAACCAATATGCTTACTTTTTTCTCTGATTCAGGAAGTTCCCTCCAAAGTTGGGCGATTTTTCTAATTAGTTCTGAATTTTTTGCATCTACAGATTGGAATAAAATGAAAAAGGTCACAATTTTGTCTCAGGATTAACTTCTAAAGACTTCTAGGAAAGCATAATCCATTAGCTCTAAGTTCTATTACAGACGCCTCTATACCACACACAACTTAATACAATGATTTAGGTTTTCTTTAACCAACTAATTTAAATATGATAATTCATATTTTATCAAACATTCTTAAAATCTGTTATCTAAACAGTAAGAAGTATATCACATACCCACAAAATAGTCATCAAAAATTATTTGTTTAAGCAGTTGGGTAATCAACTTCTTCAAGCTCTTTGCTTTTTATTTCAACAAAACTTTTTTCCCAGTCTTTCAAGAATTATTAAGCTTATAAAACCTGACTAAACAGTAAAATACAGTTTTGATTCATGTAACATCTTGTATTTCAATTACAGAATTACTACTTGCAAACAAACTATTCTAAAATCAATTCATTCTTCCCCATTTCCTTCCTCATCTTAATTGGAATGCCGGGGATGTATGTAAACATTTTAACAAACCACTAAGTTTGAACTACCAAATTTTAAAAATGTATTACTGAAACATGTCTCTTAAACCAGTTTTTTATAATGTGAGAATTTTCATTACAGCTCATTTGGTTTTCACAAGTGCCCCATGAAAGAGCTTTAGAAATCATAAACAAAGTTGACTATTATTAATTTAGTTACTATCTTTACACCACTATAGCCCCAAATGAAGGCCCACAGCCCTTCTAGGGAGCCAACAAACATCCTACCTGAAAATCTTTCTTTTTTTTCAGGAATGCAACCAATTTACAGTGAAAAAACTCTTAAAATTAGCAGCAATTTGTTTAGAGCTTTAGTTTACAAAACACATCCACATAAGTTATTTCATTGCAACTCCATTAACAATTCCCTGAAGCAAGAGCTGAGAGAGAAAATGATTCATCAATGGTCCTCCAGGCTAATGGCAACTAGATCCCCAAAATTCAGTTTTTCCAGCCTTTTCCCTGGGAGCTTTCCACTCCACATACTGCTATTTCTAAAATACTTTCCATTAAATAAGTCAGGAAGATAAAGTCAATGATACTGTAACAGCGTTGTGACTGATGGTAGCTACACTTGTGAGTACAGCATAATGTAGAAAGCTGTGGAATCACTAGAATCACTGTTGTACATCTGAAACTAACGTTAATACTGTGCGTCAACTATACTTCAATAAAAAAAATATATACAGTAATTTAAAAAGAAGATAAAATATCTTCCATAAGCTCTCAATTATTTTAAAGGGATTTCTACTTGGTAAAAAATGTCATACTTCCTATTTTACGTACCACTAAAAGTAATGGTTATGTCACCGGATGCTTTGAAAATGCGTATCAAGTTTGAAGTTTAACTGCTTAGTGACCTCTTTATCACTTCAGAAAAGAGTAAATGCTCCAAAACTCCTTACCTGGGTTCTGAGCTTTAAATAGGGGTAGCTGTTCTTTAGAAAATCGAACGTATGAAGTCAGAGGCTTCTTTGGATAACAATTCGCGGTGGATGAAAAACATCTCGGTACATACGCAAAACTAGGTACAAAGAAAACAACCGAGATCAAGTATTTAAGTACCAATATTCATTTGTATATGAACACAGATCCCAGATTAGATGTCATCAAGATGCTACAATGACACCGTGTTAGTACCATTTAAAACCCTGTCCTACCCAGAAGGAAGACCTGCAAAGCTGAAGCATCAAAGCTCTTATCTACGCCTCCTCGGAAGGGCAAAGTGGAGGAGAGCACGTATACTTCACCTCCTGGGCCCTGCCTCCTTAACGCCCGTACTGATGGCGGGAGAGTCGTGGCGCGACTTCGCAGAAAAGCTCCGAACCGGTGCTACAAGGTTGGACAGTGCAGTGGGGCGGGGAGGAGGGGGGCGGACGGTGGAGAGGGGCGGGAAAGACTACTGGAGTAAGGCCTGGTCTCAAAGCCACCCTGGCAAAGTCGAGGTCTGAATCAAAGGGCCTAGACCTCCTAGGAGGGACAAAAAGTACACACTCCAACCCCAGGGCGTCCTGGGCGCGCCACCTCCCGAGGTGGCAGGCGAGCGGTCCTACCTGAAAGGAGAGCGCAGTCGACTTCCACAGCCCGCGCAGAGGTCCGCTCCGGACTTTCCCAGGGCACTCAGCACGCTCCACACGCCCCGGAAAAGCGCCATTGCACCAGCCTACAACGCAGCGACCGAGCGCCAATCTCGTAGAGCCCCGCGGCGCCAAGAGAACAACTCCAACAATGAAGACTAGAACCCGCTGGCGACCCTCTGCAGTTTCCTCTCATGCCCGCCACTAGCGAGGCACCATGGGAAATCCGCTAACATCCGGTTGGTAGTCGAGGGCGGGGCAAGGCAGAGTTGGCGCAGGCGCCGTAGCGGCTTCCCCGGTGGGCGGGGCTGCAAAGGAAGAGGAGCTCGGGGGCGGAGAACGGAAACCGCAGCCCGGCTCGCCTGCGGAGGGTCCTGGCCTCGAAGGGGCGCAGTTGAGCCGCCTCTGACCCCGGCCCCCACCCCTCCGCAGTCGGTTCCTCCGCGGGGCCGGGAAGCTGATGGAGGCACTGCGGGGGGCTCACCCCGATAAGGCAGTGCTGGCTGGCGTCCGCCTGTGACGACCGAAAGGGCTAGTACGTAACAGACAATTTCACTGCGAGGACGCGGGGTAACTGCGCCGCCCGCGCTGCTCCGAGGTCAGGCTGGCGGGTTGTCGCGGGAAGAGCAGAGCTGCGCAGTTCAAGGCGCAGCTGGAGCTCAGGAGTGCAGAAATACTACTGGGGCGGGCGTAGGCGAGTGGCAAGCGGTGCGTGCTTTCAGACCTACAAGTGCAGATAGATGTCCTCGCCTTGCCGCAGGGCCTGGTCTGTGTGTGTGAGGCCCGTGAGTCTGTTTTCAACAAGTTCCTCACGGTTTAACAAGTTCTGATGCCAGTGGTCATGGGACCACATTTAAAGCAATACTGATCTCGACCGTCCCCCCATCCACGGCAACTCTCCCAGACTCAGTCTTCAAGCCTGACATCCAACCCTGCTTAATTTGTGGGGAGGAGACTTCGGCTGTTTAGTTGTGCAGAGACTCTAGACCCAGCCTTAACGTTAAAGTTTGATCCCGAAATATTGCATCCCCTCTCTAAGATTCAGGTGAGGATGTTGGACTATAGTTTTGCCAAAGTCCTGAGAACGTGTGACAAATATGCCTTGAAATATTGATTGATACGCTGTACAGCATTTTCTGTGCAGGCAATAGCATGAAAAAGACTGGGAAGACCTAAACTAAAAGTATCTAAGGATCAGCTTTTACATTCCAGTTATTTCCAAGATAGCCACCTCCTGAAACAGCCTCTGTTGGGTAGCTATAGTTATTAACTCTTAATTGAATAATTGAAAATTCTCACCCCTGTAATATTAAGCTGAGAGTCATCTGCCTTTCTTTGGCTTTGAAACATTGGCCATTTGCTGCTACAAAGGACTAAGCCCACTTCTTCTAAGTAGTAAGTAAGCAACTATCACTTTTTCTATCTTTGTCTATTCTTTCTATCACCTATTCAGGCTCTCAGGGTTGAAAGGAACCTTCCAGGTCATCTGTTCAAACTTCCCATCTTGTCATGGAAGAAACGGGTTTTTTCTGATTATGTAACTATGTACAAGGCCCATAACTCAGGTAAAAGACAAAATAGTTCCCCACTCCCAGTAAAGTCTAATGAGAGAAGCAAAGAAATAAAATATACTGCCAAGATAGAGGTAAGTATAGGATACACTACCTTATAGTTACATTTTACCTGAATTCTAATATAATTCATTTCTCTATATTTTCTAGAATGTTTTTGTTCTTTCAGATGTTTGATAAGTTAAACTTCTTTTGGATATTTAAAAAATCTTTTTGTTGTTTTAAAGTGTCATTTTGAGGGGCGCCTGGGTGGCACAATTGGTTAAGCAACTGACTCTTGGTTTCAGTTCAAGTCATGATCTCAAAGTCGTGGGATCAAGCCCGGTATCTGTGAGTTAGGGACAGATGGGGCTAGGTAGAGGGCCACAGAGTCAGGCTCACAAAAATCCCAAAAATGTGGAGTTGAAAGTAAACCAGAGATAGATAAACCAGACCATCCTGTCCCATGTGCCAGAGGTGGGGTCTTGTTATAACAGCTACTTGTGACCAAAAAAGAAATACCGGACCCTAAAAAGGAAGTAAGCCATTAAAGATGTTATCACTAGTCCTTACTTAATGGTGATATCAATAGAGATAGATGTTAAGTGGATTTAGGTTCCCTAGTTGGCTTTCAATAAAAGACCAACCCTACAAGCCCTCAGTGGCAACTATGTAGGGACCCCCTCACTTCTGAGAGCTTTCTCTGTATCTTTACTTAATAAACTTCTATCACTTTACTACTCTCCAGTGTCCGCGAGATTCATTCTTTGACTCCATGAGACAAGAACCAGCTCTCCCATATCATTGGGCTCCACACTCAGCATAGTCTCTTTCCCTCTGCCTCTCTTGCTCATACGACCTCTATCACTAAAATACTGTTTAAAAAAATAAAGTGTCATTTTGATAAATCTTGCTGTATAGGTCTTATAAATCTGATCTATATTTGTTTTCACCAGATGCCAATATTCCTTAATATTCATTTACATTGCAGTGTAGTTTTATTTTATTCCAAATGCAGCATTTGCAAATAAACTATAATCTTACCTACTTACCCAAACTTTTTTTGAACAAAAAGGCATATGATTTATTTATATTTACTTTATGAAACATGACTTGCCACAACCTTTCCCAGAGTTCTGTTACTTTTTTGTTTTAAAAGTTTACTCTCATGACTTCAACTATTAGTTATACCCTCATGATTCCTATATTTTATATTGAATCCAGACCTCATTTTAGTTCCAAGTCTGTACAACCACTATTTTCTGGACATCTTTACCATCATGTCTCATAGTTACTTCAATTTTCCCTGAGAAGAATTCACTTTCTCCTGTTTCAAACTCCTCCTGGGAAGAGACACCAGTATCCCATTTCAATCAGCCAAGCTAATAATTTCATAAATCATTTTATAATCTCTCCCATTGCCACTGTGTTGTGCCCAAGATTGTGAATCTGAGAAACCACCAAGGAGCCGACACCGATGCAGGTGCACGAGGGTTTATTTACAAGCTAGAGCCTGGGTCCAAGTATACCCGACACAGTGGAGCAGGGACTTAGACCTGGAAGTAGGTTACAGCTGGGTTTTTTATAGGCTGGTCTAGGGCATTTTCAGAAGGGGTGGAGAAATTTCTCAAGTTCTGTTTACATTCTGATATGGGGCTTTCAAGGGCATTGAGCTCTGTTCTCATTCTAATATGGGACTTTCTGCCATGGGCGTGGGTTCTGTTGTCTTTCTGATATGGGATTCCCTGCTGAGGACCTTCTGCAGTTTTTCCTGTAAAGTTCAGCTCTTATTCCCAGGGACCTAAGATGGCTGTACTTGTGCTAATGCTAAATTTGAGGTGGAATGGCCTTGATTTTTCTTGGCCTCCACAACTGTAACTGAACAACTGGGAGTTTGCTCTCTGGTGAGTCACAGATAGAAACTACACCAGTGTAGTTGTCACACTAAGTAAACTTTATTCGCAGCAAATAAGGAGATCATAGGTAAGAAATTTCAAAGCCATAACTCTCTGAGCAAAGCTAAACAGTTTCCTTTTATTTGGGTTAGGATGAATATTTAGATGGGGAAGCCTTGTCAATGTTTGTACAGGTGGGGATAAGGTAGGTTGCACATGCGCCTTAAGAAAACATACCTTAACCGTATGTTATGTAAATGAGGCTCAAATGAGGCTTGTGGTCCTCCTCTGGTGGAGATTTTAGTATTATAATGAGGTAAAAGTAATCATCAGTCACTCCATGGCCTACTGAGCAGGTGTGAGAGGAGTTAATCTCAAATTGGTCTGGGTGGTCTAGGCCTGCTGAACTCTGCCCAGAGTTGTTATCATAGATCAAGGAGTAGTTTCTATTTCCTTCTCAGGTTGATATGCCCTAGGGTCTTTTGCCTGAGGTAGAAGATAAATTGGAAGGAAAATGTGGGACAAAGGTGAGTGGGTGCAGGCAGGCAAACAGTAAAGTTCAGGTCTTAGGGTCTAGCTGGTGACAACACTTCTCCCCCATCAATCAACTACTCTAGCAAGTATTCCTTCTTCTCCAGTCCATTTGCTGTTGCTTTTGTCCAGGCCAGTAATATGTTCGTATTATATTTATACATATATATATATGGTTTATATATAAGATATATATATATATATATATATATATATATATATATATATATAATTGGTTCTCCAGGCCAATACCATCCAGCTCCTGTATACCACTGGTTAATGCTCTGACATCTTTTCCCAAACTCTTAAGGTAGTTTTGCCAATTTCATCTTCTCTCCTAACCATATTCCACCCTGTCACCCAAGTCAGTCTTTCCAAAAGACAAATCTCATTCATTCACTTGTTTATTGAGATAGATTCTAAGCTAATGAGGGAGAGTCAGAAGGATGGTAGGGAGGGACACCTCCACCCCTCCCCCACCCCTACCTTAAGAGAAAACAACTCTTAAAAGGATTTTACACCACCCTGGAAAGAGCCCTCCACCTTTGTCCACCGTGATAGGTAGATGACAAAAACTTCATTGGGTGACAGGTGTGTCGAGGGTTAATCAGATCAAAACAGCCTCTGATGAGTCCATTAAAAACCCCTAGGCTTAAAAACTCCAGCAGCAACCCTCTCCAGCCTCCTCCCTCTTCGGGAGCTTTGTACTATGGCTCAATAAACTTTGCTTTGCTGCCCACCACTTTTGTCTAGTATACCTCTTCATTCTTCAAAGCAGCATGACTGAGAACTATGGGCAGTAAAGGAAAAGAAATCCTTCTACAATGCCAGGGAGGCAATGATCACGTTTCTGTATTTGAAACCTTCAATGGCTCCTGATTATCTACGGAATCAAGGTTTAAATATTCAAACATGGCGTACAAATCCTGCACAAACTGGCTTTTCTGTTTCCCCTATAGCTTCATTTCCCACTTAACCTTTGCTTAAAAATAATTTATTATTTAAATACTTAGTTCTTTTTCTGATTTAATAAATACATCAAACCACTTCATTTGGCAGTGAGTTTACCATTGCATTTTGCATATGTGCCAAAGTTACAGGAATTACTTGATAAGAATACAGACTCAGATCTAATCCTGGTCTTGTTATTTTCTCTTTTCTTACCACAGGACAATTTCTCTGACCCAGTTTTCCCTCCTATAAAAATGGGGATAATAATGGTTGATTCTTAGATTATTGTGAAGATTAGAAAATGTACAAGAAGTCCTTAACAGAGCCCCTCAGACATAGTAGACTCAACAAATAATAGCTATAATTATATTATTATTTGTGAAAATTATTATTAGCTTCTAAATAATTACAGATATGGTATGAATTTTCCCCAATGTCAGATTTGCATCACAGACCATCACTACCTTGTCATATCCTGTCCTTATTAAATTACCTACCTACATATTATACACCAGCACTGCTCCTCTCTTCCTATTGAACTTCTAAAATCTGTTAAATTAGTGATGTTTGAACATAAAACTATGGTAGGTGATGAAAAATTAAAACAACACCCTTAGGTTGGAATCATACTTTAATGTTTTCAGAACCTTTTTTATAACTTTATTTGATTATATTATTCATAAATTGAAGAAGCAGACACAGAACTTTATCATGATCATAGTTTCCAATTTATAGAGGAGAAAAATTAAGTTCAGAAAGCACAAGACACAAAAGTTTACACTAATTAGTAAGTTGTAGAAGTGAAAACCTGGTCTTCTAATTCACTGTCTTAATGCTTTCCCCATTATGTCAGACTATCCTTCAGACTCATTCAACACAGCTTACCATTCCAGCCCAAAATATTCTTGGATCTTCTATAGTGTATGAGCTTGTATTTTTTACTTGTGACATATCATATACTGGTCTGGTGTTTAATCTTTTTTATATGCACAATTTTTTTTTCCTCAATAGATGGTAAGCTCTTAAAGACAAGACCAAGTCTTATGCTTCTTTCTATCCTCTAATAGTATCTAGCACAGTATATTGTGCATGACAGATGGGTAGAGGGAGGGAGGGAGGAAGAGAGAAACAGAAGTAGTGAAAAGATTAGTATCTAGACAAATTATTTATATAGTAACTTGGTTCCATAGAAAATAGCAACACCTGTTAGAAGTATCATTTGCCAATAGAAGGGACAGTTAATGTGTGGAGATGGGAACCATGTAAAAATTTTGAAAATATATATGAAAGTAATGATAATGGTTTATTGGTACTTGCACACTGGTAAAGGTGAGGGTAGCACCAATAAACAGCAGCAGCAGTCAGAGACCAAGATAACTCCCTACTATATAGCAGAGTTACATACACTGATGTCACTCAAAGAAAACATATTCCTAAAGAAAGCAGTCTTGCTTTTGTAATTATAATGGATAAATAATTCACTAAAATAAGAGCAATCACCTAATAGGTTTAGCACAATTCAGGTTTAACCTGAATAGGCTCAGAATAGATGCATTCTGAACTCATAAGTAAAATTTATTTCTAGAAATAAGATTATATGTGAGGGGCACCTGGGTGACTCAGTAGTTGAGCATCTGCCTTTGTTCACGTCTTAATCCCGTGGTCCTAGAGCCTGCTTCTCCCTCTGCCTATGTCTCTGCCTCCCTCTGTGTCTCTCATGCGTAAATAAATAAAACCTTTAAAGAAAAAGATTATACTGTAAACACCACATTTAAAGACAATTTACTTATCATCAACTAAATAGCACTATAATAGGTATTGAAAGTGGCACAAAAAGGATTAAGACATTGTTCCTGTCCCAAACAGGTTACACTCTGATTAGGAAAACAGTAACAACACATGAAAATTACCAAAGTATAACAATTTACTGCAGCAAGAGGGGAAAAAAATTATAATCTGAATATCTCCTAGTGTATCTTTCCTAAATATCAATATTTTAATGAATTACATACAAAAAAAACTATGTATGTAATTTTTTCCTCCAATACATTTTCATTACTTAGGATCTATTATGACCACATTTGAAGTTTCCATAAAATAGTATACAAAAGTATAGAAGGGAGAGAAAAATTAGAAAAAAGATCTATCGCATGTTAACAATTCCCAGTTATCCAAATTGGTTTATGAATTATTTCTCAATTAGAACAAAGTCTAGATGCAGTCTTAATTATTAAGAGCAAATCAAAGTTATTTTTAGCCATTGCTGTAGCAACATTATGTAAAATAAATATAGCCTTTCTATTTTAAAGCCAATTCTATGAGTCAGCAGTAGGTAGTACAAGCAAAAAGGATAGCTATAATTTTATGCAAATTACAAAATCCAAATTCATATTGCTGAATATTCCCAAAAGCTGAATTAAAGAGTGAAAGAAATCCAGAATGATTATATTGATAGAATAATGCTATTAATAAACAAGATAACTTTCCAGTATTTGCCTTCGTATTATTGTAAAACACCTAATGAATTCAAATTATAACTTATTGCTCAATTATGTGCCAAACATTCTATTTCATGGCTATTTACATCTTTTTAAAATTTTTATTTTGGGGACGCCTGGGTGTCTCAGCAGTTGAAAGTCTGCCTTCCGCTTAGGGTGTGATCTTGAGCCCCAAGATCAAGGCTCCCTGCTTCTCCCTCTGCCTCTCTCTGTGTCTCTCATGAATAAATAAACAAAATCTTTAAAAAAAATTTTTTTTATTGGGCAGCCTGGGTGGCCCAGCGGTTTGGCGCTACCTTCAGCCCAGGGTGTGATCCTGGAGACCCAGGATGGAGTCCCCTGTCGGGCTCCCTATATGGAGCCTGCTTCTCCCTCTGCCTGTGTCTCTGTCTCTCATGAATAAATAAATAAATAAAATATTTTTAAAAAATATTTTTATTCCAGTTAACATACAGGGTTATATTAGTTTCAAGGGTACAACACAGTGATTCAACACTTCCATACAACACCCAGTTCTCATCACAAGGGCACTCTTTAATTCCCATCACCTATTTCACCCATCCCCCACTCTCCTCCCCTCTGGTATTTGACACTTTTTAAAAATTTTTTTTAAAATTTTTATTTATTTATGATAGTCACAGAGAGAGAAAGAGAGAGAGGCAGAGGGAGAAGCAGGCTCCATGCACTGGGAGCCCAATGTGGGATTCGATCCCGGGTCTCCAGGATCGCACCCTGGGGGGAAGGCAGGCGCCAAACCGCTGAGCCACCCAGGGATCCCTGGTATTTGACATTTTAATACATTATCTCTGTTTCAAAATCCTACAATGTGGCGTTCTTTATATTGTACTGATATGAAAACTGGTCTTCAGAGAGAGATATATAGAAAGGATTATCTTTCTGGTTGCATCTTGTTATAAATATCCACCTATGACTCCACAGTTTGCAGCTTTGAAATTATATTTGATTGTATGTAAGGACAACACAGACAAAGAATCATGAAATTGTAGTAGTTTTATTTTTCAATACTCACATTCTATTGTTACTTTTCTATCCCCATAAAGACTCTTTCTTTACTTCTTTAACTGAGTACTATTAAAAAGTTCCTTTATTCACTCATTCAGTCAGTCATTCAAAAACATTAGGCTTGAATTTTTTAAAACTACACACACATGTTCACATGTCTGTGAATGCATAAAAAGTGTGTAAAATAATACACATAAAATTGGGTTTAATGGTGATTGTACCTGAGTATTGCAAGAGTGTATATATGGTACTCACTTTTTACTTTATATAAATCTGTTTGATTTACATTGTTCCCAAAATATAAATGATATTCATCTTTAAATTTTTTTAAATTTAGTTCCTAGTAGAAGCCAGTACTATGCTAGATACTGCAATAACTTCTAAAAATACAAAGATGACTAAGGCATAATCCATCTGTTTAAATCTGCCTGGGGGAGGAGGGGATGGCTTCATAAAGCAGGTGACATTTGAACTGTTTTTTCAAGTGGGGAAGGGTGGAGGTACATTTCAGAAAAAGGAAACAGTATGTGCAAGTCACAGATAAACCTGAGAGCATGGTGTACTCTCTCTCTCTCTGTGTGTGTGTGTATATATATATATATATATATATATATATATATATATATAGTATATATGCTATATATATAGTATTTATATACATATAAATATTCCATATATATATATGGAAATGAGTGATATGACACAAATCTAAAAAGGATGGGCAGCATTAGGTTGTAAAGGGCTGTGTGTAATATGCTAAGGAGTTTGTTAGCAAAAGGCAATTTTTTAGGCAGGTAACACTGTTTCTAGAAACATCTCTTTGGTAAGAGCACAGAAAGTGATGGGAGTGAGAAAACTGTAAAGAAGGAGATGAGTGAGGAAGCTATTGCTAAGTCCAGGAAAGAGACTGAGATTCTGAACTAGCACATTGCTACAGCTCACACTCCAAAGGCATTTCTCAGTACCACCAGCAGGATTTCATTGACCAGTTTAGTCTATGGAAGCCAAGAAAGATTTTGAGGATTCTAGTATGACAGACTATCCCTACTCAAATTCTATCCTTGGTAAATAAATATTCCTAATGCTTTCATTACATCAGTCTGCTGGTTAAAAACTTACACTGATTTCTTAGAGGCTATCAGACCAATGTTTCACCTTCAATAGATCTGCCTTCTCCATGTAATATTTTTCTCTCTTTAATTGCACACAGACCTACCAATGCTATTATTTATTTCTTATTTCTACTTACTTCTATTTTTTGTCTTTATTAGGTTTCATTTATATAAATCGATGCCTTCCCAATATAAACATGACATTTAAAATTCCAAGTATCAAAAAATAAAATAAAATAAAATTCCAAGTATCTTCCGATGCTTACATCAATCATTTATTTATTCAATAAATATTTGAGTTCTTGTGTACCAGACACTGTGCTAAGTGCTGGGGAGTAAAAAATGGGAAATGCCAAGGATCTCACAGTTAATGATACTGATAATATAGCATGGTAAATGCAATTATGAAGATACATACTGGGGGTGGAGTGATGTCAGCATTATGGCTGAATAAGACATAGCTCATCTGTGCACCCCCCACCAACAATTTGACATCCATCCATGAACGAAAGTGCTTAGATGGGAGCTGTGGGATCTAGCACTATTTGCCAAAGGACCTGGGAGTTCTACCTCCTGTGTGATTGGTAATAAGCATATCAACCTTGGTCTCAGCTGTGGACATTACAGTGGCCTGTGATCCACTCCAGCCCCTCTCAACTACTATCTAGGAGTCCCTACAAAACACTCTTAGATAATCAAGGCCCAAAGAGCCATTGTAGAAGTCCAGGTTTCCAGAAATTTTCCAGGACAATATTGAAGCAAAAAAAAAAAAAAGTGTCGACACATTGGAAAAGGAAGAACGGAGTCATCACCTCTCCCCTAAGACAGTGCACAGCTTAAGGCCAAGAGATATTTGAGCCCATGATTTCTCCTGTTAACAAGGGAAAGTGAGAGCACATGGATGAGGAATTCACTTCCCCAGCTCTGCAGAATACTGTGAAAGGAGCTCATTTTTCTCTCAGCCCATCCAGAGGGCTGAATCATAAACATAAGGACTGGGAAGAGACTGAAGGAGAATCAGATAGGATGCTCAGAGGGTATTAAAGAGATGTGGATCTTACTAACTGTATTGTGGACTCCATCAAGAATCCAGCCCACTAGCTGCAGGGGACACTTTATCCACAGATCCTCTCACCTGGACCATGGACACCCTCAGTCTCAGTGCCATTCCCCCCCCCCCCCCCAACACACACAGACATACACACACAACAAACATATCCACAACCTGTATCCAGCTTCCTGTGTGCACTTTCTGATGACAGCTGTAAGAGCAAACTTTGGCATATGGCTAGTGAGCATTCACAGAGAGCCAGCTGGAATCTGTAGGCCAGAGAGAGATCACAAATTAAAGCTTTAATGCCACCTTTGGAAAAACAAAAAGGAAGCTGTCAGCACTCAACCTGGTACATTACAGGATCAAGAGAAGGTATATAAGCTTAAGAATTCTGCCACAAGAGGGAGCAAGAAGAATGGAACAGATGTGTAGAAGATCTGAGAAAACCTCAGAAACCCTAGCAGAGCTGATGGAAGTTATTTCTCTCCTGAAGGCACCTAGGAAAGGCTAGATGAGGTGTCTGTCAGATTATCAAGACCACAATGCAAAACTTCGAGGAACATAAAAAAGCAAGGAAAATGATACCACGAAAGGATCACAGGAACTGTGGAACCTTTCAGGAACTGATGCCCAAAACCTAGAGATCTGCAATTTATCTGGTAAAGAACTCAGAATAGCTGTTTTAAGGAACCTGAATGAGCTACAATAAAAAACCCCAAACCAAACCAAAACCAAAACACACCAGCACAGAAAGACAATTCAACAAAATCAGGGAAAAAATACATGAAAAGAAAAGCTTGATAAAGAGATACAAATCATAAAAGAATAAAACAAATTCTGGAGCTGAAGAATTCAATGAATGAAATGCAAAAATGTTATAGAGAGCATCAACATCATGATGGAACAAGCAGAAGAAAGAACCCAAGTCAGAAGACAAGAACTTGGAGATTATTTAGTCAGAGAACAAAACAACAGCAACAACAATGAAAAAGAATTAAGAAAATCTACATAATCGATGGGATAACATATGAACAAACAATTT
Organism: Vulpes vulpes; assembly: GCF_048418805.1. NCBI lineage: Eukaryota > Metazoa > Chordata > Mammalia > Carnivora > Canidae > Vulpes > Vulpes vulpes. The sequence continues at coordinate 70,165,271 of NC_132783.1, read as the reverse complement.
GAGAATTACTGAAGTTCCAAAAGGAGTCAAGAAGCAGGGAAGAAAGCTTAAAGAAATAATTGCTGAGGGGGCACCAGGGTGACTCAGTGGTTGGGTGTCTGCCTTTAGCTCAGGTTGTGACCCCGGAGTCCTGGGACCAAGTCCTGCATCAGGCTCCCTACAGGGAGCCTGCATCTCCTTCTGCCTATGTCTCTACACTCTCTCTGTGTCTCTCATGAATAAATAAACAAAAAAATTTAAAAAGAAAGAAAGAATCAATTGCTAAGAAATTTCTAAATCTGGTGAGAGATTTAGATATCCAAGTTCATGAAGCTCATAGATCACCAAACTCAACTTAAAAAGATTATCTCCCAAACACAGTAAATAAAACTGTCAAAGATCAAAGGCAAGTAGAGATTCTTAAAAGCATAAAAAGAAAAGAAGCTTGTAACTCACAAGGGACCCTCCTCACCACAATAAAGCTATTAGCATATTTCTAGCAGAAATCTTGCAGGCTAGGAAAAGTGCTGAAAGAAAAAACGTACCAACTGACAATACTGTCTGGTAAAGCTGTCCTTCAGAAATGGAGAAATAGCCTTTCCCAGAAAAACAAAACCTGAGAGGGTTTATCGTAATAGAATAGCCTTTCTTTCATTCTTTCATTCTTTCTTCTTCTTCTTCTTCTTCTTCTTCTTCTTCTTCTTCTTCTTCTTCTTCTTCAGATTTTATTTAAATTCTAGTTAGGAGCATAATATTAGTTTCGGGTGTACAATACAGTGATTCAACACTTTCATACAATACCCAGTGCTCATCACAAGTGCACTTCTTAATCCTAATCTATTTTACTCCCTTCCCATACACTTCCCCTGTGGTAACCACCAGTTTGTTCCCTATATTTGGGAATCTATTTCTTGGTTTGCCTATCTTTTTCCCCCCTTTGCTCATTTGTTTTGTTTTTTAAATTCCACATATGAGTGAAATTATATGGTATTTGCTTTTCTCTGACTGACTTATTTCACTTAGTATTCCAATAGAATTGTCTTATAAGAAATACTGAAATGGGGATGCCTGGATGGCTCAGCGGTTGAGCATCTGCCTTTGGCTCAGAGCATGATCCTGGGGTTCTGGGATTGAGTCCCATATCAGGATCCCCATAGGGAGCCTGCTTCTCTCTGTGCCTATGACTCTGCCTCTCTGTGTCTCTCATGAATAAATAAATAAAAAATTTAAAAAAGAAATACTGAAATTAGTTCTTCAAGCAGAAATAATAAGACACCAATTAACCTGAAAATATACAATCCAATGGTAAAGGCAAATATATAATCAAATTCAGAATTCCTAATACCATAATATTGAGATGTGTTAACCACTTAACTCCAATGTAAAGGATAAGAATATAAAAAATAACTATAGCTATAATAATTTTTAATGAATACCAATATAAAAAGAGGTAATGATGATATCAAAAACATAAAAGGTAGGAAAGTAAAAGGACAGAATTTTTGTATGTAAAAATTAAGTTGTTACCAGCATAAAATAGAATGTTATATCTATAAGATGTTTCATGTAGGCCTAGTGGTAGCCATAAGCAAAAACTTACAATTTATTAAAAAAATAAAGAAAACTATAACAAGAGATAAATTATAAAATGATATCATTATAAAATGATAAATGAGTCAATCCAGAGCTGATTTTTTGAAAATATAAACAAAATCAATAAACTTTTAGTTAGACTAAGACTCAAATGAATAAAGTCAGATATGAAAAAGAGACATTATAACTGCAACCACAGAATTACAAAGGACATGAGACTACTATGAACATACACCAATAAATTGGATAAGCTAAAAGAAGCAGATAAATTCCTAGAAATGCACAACCTGCCAAGACTGAAACATGAAGAAATAGAAAATTGAAACATACCAATAATAAGGAGATTGAATCAGTAATCAAAAATCCCCCACCTAAGAAAAGCCTGGGCCTAGAGAGTTTCCTTGGTGAATTCTTCCAAACAGTTGAAGAATTAATAGCAATCCATCTCCAACTTTTCTGATCCTTCTGAAACTCTTCCAAAAGTTGAAGAAGAGAGAACATTACCTTGTACCAAAGCCAAATAAAGAAACTATAAGAAAAGAAAACTATGGATCAATACCCCTGATGAACATAGATGCAAAAAATCCTAAACAAAATATTAGCAAACTAAATTCAACAGCATGTTGAAAGGATAATATACCACAATCAAGTGGGATTTATTCCTAGGATGAAACGATAGTTCAATATATGTAAGTCAATAATGTTTTATGCCATATTAATAGAATAAAAGATGAAAATCATATGATCATCTCAATTGATACAGAAAAATCATTTGGCAAAATACAACATCCTTTCAGAATAAAAGCTATTAACAAATTGAGCAAATAAGGAATATACCTCAATATAATAAATGCCATGCATGACAAGCCCTCAGCTAACAACACAGTCAATGGTGAAAGATTGAAAGCTTTGGGATGCCTGAGTGACTCAGTGGTTGAGCATCTGCCTTTGGCTCAGGGCGTGGTCCCAGGGTCCTGGGATCGAGTCCCACATCGGGCTCCCTGTGTGGAGCCTGCTTCTCCCTCTGCCTATGTCTCTGCCTCTCTCTCCATGTCTCTCATGAATAAATAAATAAAACCTTTCAAAAAAAAAAAAGATTGAATGCTTTTCCTCTAATAAAAGGAAGAAGACAAATGTGCCCATTCTCATCACTCTTATTCAACACATTACTGGAGTCCTAGACAGAGCAATTAGGCAAGAAAAAGAAATAAAAGGCATTCATATTGGAAAGGAAGAAGTAGAATTATCTTTGCAGATTATATGATTTAAATATAGAAAATCCTAAAAAGCCTTAAAAAGCCATTGAACTAGTTAACAAATTAAAGTTGCAGGCTGCAAAATCAACATACAGAAATCAGTTGCATTTCTATACACCAACAACAAAATATCTGAAAAACAAAATAATCTCATTCATGATAGCATCAAAAACACTAAAATACTCAGGAATACATTTAACCAAGGCAGTGAAAATTTGTAAACTGAAAACTATAGAACTTTGATGAAAGAACACAAATAAATAGAAAGGTATCCTGTGTTCATGGATTGTGAAAATTAATACTGTAAAAATGTTCATACTCCCCAATATATTTTGAATGCAACCCCTATCAAAACTCTAATGCATTTTTCACAGACATTAAAAAAAATCCTAAGATTCCTATGAAATCACAAAGGACCCTGAATAGTCAAAGCAATCCTGAGAAAGAACAAAGCTGGAGACATTACACTTCCTGATTTCAAACTATGCTACAAAGCTATATCAATCAAAACAGTATGGCAATGACATAAATATAGACACATGGACCAATGGAGCAGTATCAAGGGCCCATAAAAGAATTCTCGCATATACAGTCAATCAATATTTGACAAGGGATTCAAGAATATTCAGTGAGGACGTGATAGTCTCTTCAAAAAATAGTACCAGGATAACTGTATAATCATATACAGAAGGATGAAATTGGACTGCTATCTTACACTACTCACAAAAATTAACTAAACATGGATTTAAAGACTTCACCATAAAACTTAAAACCATAAAACTCCTAGAGAAACAGAAAAAGTTTCTTGACATTGGTCTCAGCAATAGTTTTTTGACATCAAAAGCACAAGCAATGAAAGCAAAAATAAATAAGTGGGACTACATTAAACTAAAAAGCTTCTGCTAATCAAAAGAAACAATTTAAAAAATGAAAATGGAAACTATGGAATAAGAAAAAGTATTTGTAAATAATAAATTGGATAAAGAATTAATATTTTAAAAATATAAGGAAATCATACAAATCAATAGCAAAAAACCAAAGAACCCACTTTAAAAATGGGCAGAAGAACTGAATAGACATTTTTCCAAAGAAGACATAAAAATGTTCAACTGGTATATGAAAAGATGCTCAACATCACTAATCATCAAAGAAATACAATGAGATCAAGATCACAATGAGATTTCACCTCATACCTATTAGAATAGCTATCATCAGAAAACAAAGAGGTAACAAATGTTGGCAAGCATGGAGAGAAAAAGAAATCCTTGTCCATTGTTGATGGGGATGTAAACTGGTCAGCCATCATGGAAAACAATATGGAGGTTCCTCCTAAAATTAAAAATAGAACTATTATGATCCACCAATCTCACTTTTGGGTATTCATCCAAAGGAAATGAAAACAAGATTTCCAAGTAATATCTGAACTCCTACGTTCATTGCAGTATCATTCATAATAGCAAAGATGTGGAAAAAGCCTAAATGTCTATCAATGGATGAATGAGTAAAGATGTGTATATGTACACAATGGAATATTATTCAGCCATGAGAAAGAAGGAAATCCTGCAATCCTCCAACAAGATGGAGGCAGGCAGTGGAAGATAAGTCTGGAAGTGCAACACAGGTCAGATCACAATACTTAGTACTTTATTCTGCCAGTTGATGATTTAAGCAAAGGGAACAAATGTGAGAACCCACAGGACTCTGATATACAAGTCAGATATAATGAGCTTCACTGTTTGAAGTAGAAGTGTAGGATCCAAAGGCTAACCCATTAACCTCTCTTCTTTCGTCCTCATGCCCCTCTGCAAAACCACTACTGAGGCTGTGGGGAGTTACACATTTCAAGAACAGATTTGGATTACATAGAATGCTTTGACATGTCTGTGGATGATGGATTTGAAGGCAGTCTGAGGACAGAGAGGAGACTGTAGTAGTAGTACATTAAAGAGAGAGAGAGAGAGAGAGAGAGAGAGAGAGAGAGAGAAGCAATAGGGATTTCTGTTTCCAGATAGGTTTGTCCTGAGAATCAGAAGAACTGAAATATAAAAATTATAATTGATGGGGTGTCTGCCTGGCTCAGTGAGTAGAATATGTGACTCTCGATCTTGGGGATTAAGTAGAGATTACTTAAAAATAAAGCCTTTTAAAAAATTATGATTGAAAAGGGATGAGATTGCTGCAGAAACCATGAGACTCTCAAAGGTAAGCTCTTGAGTATTTATAACCATTCTTCTGTAGTACAGACTAGAAGGTAAAAATTTGGGCTTAACACAGGCAGCAGGCCAATACTGAAGGGCAGAGAAACAAGCAGACCTTTCTGTCATTCACAGTGCTGGAGGGACAGAACTGGAGACTAAGGGACCTCCACATGCAACTGGTTTTCTTCTCAAGGTATGTACCAGAGTCTTAAACTGTGCCAGTCAGGAAGCTAAGGAACTAAACTTTTGAAACTATAGTGTAATTTTTTTGCAATCTCATAGTGTGGAGAGACAGAAGAAAGGGGAGTTAAAAAACTGAGGTAGGAACAGACACTCATGATCTACAGCCCTTTTTCTCTATGGAGTACTTGTTGATTTGGTTGTGGTGAAAGGCTGAGATTCAGACTGGATCTCTGACAGAGGGTGACTGTTTATGACAGAAAAACCAGTAGTACTTTTGGTGGTTTCCAGCAGATCTGGGAGTCTTCAAAAATATGGTTATTTCACTCTCAAAGTATCTGCCAAATTCTGCAGCTCTTCTTAAGAAGCAAAAGGCTAAAACTGGGAATCAAAAATATTGAAAAGCAGAATGGAATTTCCTGCAGTCCCTCTGCTCTAAGGAAACAGTCCTAGAGCCTTGTGTACTCTAAACAAGGGTAAGCCAGGCATAGATTGAATTGGATAAAACAGCAAACCAGCCCAAACTAAGTATAGATCTTGATTGCCTTAAAGTGATCATCCTCACCTGCAGAGGGAATAGTGAGCCTTCTTTCATGGAAAATAACATCATCTAGTGTCTCTAACAGTTTTTATACACCTTGTCTGGATTTTGATAAAAGCATAACTACAAGTGATTCAGTTAATTGGAATTAGCAGACTTTAAAATCACTGATTAAGTATTCAAAAAATAGAAAAAAATGGAGAAAATAATTTAGGGACTTAATAGAAAACTGAAATATTAAAAAAAAAAGAGATAGTTCTAGAACTGAAAAATACAATCTGAAATTACTGCAATATTTGAAATTGAGTGGGATTTTTTTTTTAAAAAAAAGATTTTACTTATTTAGTCATGAGAAACACAGAGAGGCAGAAACAGAGGCAGAAGCACGCTCCATGCAGGGAATCTGATGTGAGACTTGATTCCAGAACCACAGGCAGAACCACAGGATCACATCCTGAGCCAAAGGCAGATACTCAACCGCTGAGCCACCCAGGCATCCCAAGTGAATGTGTTTAAGAACAGATTGTATGTGCAAAATATCGGATTAGTGAACTGGAAAAAGATGAATACAAAATTTCCAAACTAAAGCCCAAAGGAAAGAAGAGAAAAAAAAAAAAAAGAAAACATGTTAGGAAATGTGGGACAGTCAAAAGTTCAAATATACTTTATACTGCAGTCTTAAAGGGAAGAAATAAAATGAGGCAGAGTCAATACTTGATGAATATTTGAGATTTTCCAAAACTGATGAAATGTATCAACCTACAGATTCAAGAAGCTCTGTGAACCTCAAGCAAGATAACAACAAAGCTACACTTTGTAGCAAAACTGCTAAAAATAAAAAATAAAAGAATAATCTTAAACGTAGTCATAGAAAAGAGACATATTGGGGCACCTAGGTGGCTCAGTGGTTGAGTGTCTGCCTTTGGCTCTGGTCAAGAGCCAAAGGGTCTTGGGATCCCTGCACTGCAGGTAGCCTGCTTCTTCCTCTGCCTTTCTCTTTGTGTCTCTCATGAATAAATAAATAAAACCTTTAAAAAATCTTTGAAAAAAAGAAAAGAGACATATTATTTTTAGAGTAGCAACAATAAAACTAACAGATGATTTATCAGCAGAATGGTAGAATCCAAAAAAGACAGTGGAATGTCTTTACAGGGCTGAAAGAAAATGATAACTTAGAATTCTATTCCCAGTGAAAATATCCCATAAAAATAATGCCAAAATAAAGACATTTCAGGAGAAAAGGAGCACTTGTCACAAGTATATTAGCATTTAAAGAAATACTAGGGATGCCTCAGTGGCTCAGTTGGTTGAGCTTCGGAATCTTGATTTTGGCTCAGGTCATGATCTCAGAGTAGTGGGATGGAGTCCCTCATCAGGCTCTATACTCAGTGAGGAATCTGCCTGAGATTCTCTCTCTTCTTCTCCCTCTGTCCCTCTCCCCCCATTGTGCTCTCTCTCTCAAATAAATAAATATGTCTTAAAAAAAAAAAAAGAACTACCAAAAGGAGTTATTTAGTCAGAAGGTAAATGACCTCAGATGGAAACATGAAAATGCGAGAAGCAATGAAGAGCACTGGAAAAAGTAACTTTGGAGGTAAGTATACTGGCAATGACATGCAAAATAAGAATATTAATGTCTTGTGGAATTTTACTTATATATAGAACTAAATAAAATACATGACAATAATGATGAATAAGATAGGAAAGGGATAACAGAGTCCAAGAAGTATAAGGTTCTTACATTACTAGGAAAATAATAAAAGTAATAATATATATTAAACTGTAATAAGACAAAGATGAATCTCTTTATTCAGGATAATCATACACTTAAAAGAATAAAAGAATGTCTAAAATGCTATCGGGGGGACACCTGGGTGGCTCAGTGGTTGAGCACCGGCCTTTGGCCCAGGGTGTGATCCTGGAGTCCCAGGACCGAGTCCCACATCGGGCTCCCTGCATGGAGCCTGCTTCTCTCTCTGCCTGTGTCTCTGCCTCTCTCTGTGTGTCTCTCATGAATAAATAAATAAAATATTTTTTAAAAAATAAAACAAAATGCTATCAGAGGGAAAAACAGGACTATTACAAAAATTAATTCAAAAGAAGGCAAAAGAGAAGAAAAATAAAACATATTTTTAAAAACCCAGGATAATACAAACCCAATTACATCAGTAACTCCATTAAATGCAAAGAACTAAATATTCCAGTTAAAAGACTAAAATTGTTATATTGGGTAAAAACTAAATCAAATGAAACCAAACAATATATTAAGTACAGGAGACACACATTTTAAAAAAGACATAGAAAGGTCCAAAGTTAAAAACCAGAAAGATAAACACTATAAATATTAGCCAAAATGAAAGCTATATTAATATTTGATAAAGTAGGGACACCTGAGTGGCTCAGTGATTGAGCATTTGCCTTCAGCCCAGGGTGTGATCCCAGGATCTGGGATGGAGTCCCACATTGGGCTCCTTGCAGGGAGCCTGCTTCTCTTTCTGCCTGTGTCTCTGCTTCTCTCTCTATGTCTCTCATGAATAAATAAATAAAATCTTAAAAAAAATATTCGATAAAGTAGACTTGAAGTCAAAAGCATTATTAGAAGCAGAGATATCCCTTAGTTAGAAAAGGGTTACTCTGTTAGTAAGATTTCATAATTTTATGTGTGTGTATATCCAATAATTCTCCTCAAAATCTTTAAAACAAAAATAAACCAATAAATAGATAATTTCACATTAATAAAGGGGAAACTTTAACGTATTACCCTTAATGTCTATGAGAACAAGCAAATACACACTGTGAACACAATTAATAAACTGGATTGATTAGCACATATTATAAACACTGCACCTAATAACAACAAATGCATATTCTTTTCAAATGTAAATGGAATCTTTATCAAAATTTACCATATGCTGGGTCATAAAGCAAGCTTCAACAAACTTCCAAGAATTAACATTCAGGTTACATTTTCTGCTCATGGAGAAATTAAGCTAGCAATCAATTGCAAAAATATAACTAAAAAAAAATCCAACTGCTGAGAAATTGAATAATACATTTCTATAATTCAATGATAAATGAAAAAATCAAAACAAGACTTTGAAAATATTTTAACCTAATGAAGATACAATATTTCAAAATTGGTAGGATATAGTTTAAGTGGGGCTTAGGAGAATATATATATATATATTATATATATATATAGTCTTAAGTGCACATATTACAAAAGAAGAAAGGCTAAAATCTGTTTCAATCTCAAGAGGCTAAACAAAAATTAAATATCAAACTAAAGGAAGAAAAAGAAAATAGTAAATATAAATATTTTCATCAATCAATGGACATTTAGGCTCTTTCTGTAATTTGACTGTTGTTGATAATGCTGCTATAAATAGATAAGAGTTCATGTATCCCTTCAAATCAATACTCTTGTGTCCTTTGCATAAACACCTGATAGTACGATTTTGCTGGATTGTAGGTAGTTATATTTTTTACTTTTTGAGGACCCTCCTCCACACTCTGTTTTCCAGAGAGGCAGCACCAGTTTGCATTCCCACCAACAGTGTTAGAGTTCCCCTGTCTCCACATCCTCACAAACATCTATTGTTTTCTGTGTTAATTTCTGCAATTCTGACTGGTATGAGATGATATCTGATTGTAGTTTTGATTTGTATTTCCCTAATGATGAGTGATGTTGAGCATCTTTCCATGTGTCTGTTGCTATTTGTGTTTTCTTTGGAAAAACTTCTATTAATGGCTTCTGCCCATTTCTTAAATGGATCATAGGGTTTGGGGGTGTGAATTTCATAAGTTCTTTATACATTTTGGATACTAACTCTTTATCAGATAAGTCATTTGCAAATATCTTCTCCCA